>NW_026781880.1:642500-857911 GCF_031769215.1 Ylistrum balloti | reverse complement strand
TTAAGATTTCCTCTCAGGCTATACCTGTATCACTGACCAATACACTAATTGGTCAGTGTATTGAGAATTCCTCTCAGGCTATACCTGTGCACCTGTAACACTGACCAGTACACTAATTGGTCAGTGTATTGAGATTTCCTCTCAGGCTATATCTGTACACCTGTAACACTGACCAGTACACTAATTGGTCAGTGTATTGAGATTTCCTCTCAGGCTATATCTGTACACCTGTAACACTGACCAGTACACTAATTGGTCAGTGAATTGAGATTTCCCTCTCAGGCTATACCTGTACACCTATAACACTTACCATTACACTAATTGGTCAGTGTATTGAGATTTCCTCTCAGGCTATACCTGTAACACTGACCAGTACACTAATTGGTCAGTATATTGAGATTTCCTCTCAGGCAATACCTGTAACACTGACCAGTCCACTAATTGGTCAGTGTATTGAGATTTCCTCTTAGACTTTTCCTGTAACACTGACAAGTACACTAATTGGTCAATGTATTGAGATTTCCTCTCATGCTATACCTGTACACCTTTAACACTGACCAGTCCACTTATTGGTCAGTATATTGAGAATTCCTCTCAGGCTATACCTGTAAACCTGTAATACTGACCAGTACATAAATTGGTCAGTGTATTGAGATTTCCTCTCAGGCTATACCTGTAACACTGACCAGTACACTAATTGGTCAGTGTATTGAGATTTCCTCTCAGGCTATACCTGTACACGTGTAACACTGACCAGTACACTAATTGGTCAGTGTATTGAGAATTTCTTTCGGACTATACCTATAACACTGTCTAGTTCATTAATTGGTCAGTGTATTGAGATTTCCTCTCAGGCTATACCTGTAACACTGACCAGTACACTAATTGGTCAGTGTATTGAGATTTCCACTCAGGCTATACCTGTACACCTGTAGCACTGACCAGAATTCCTCCCAGGCTATACCTGTAGCATTGACCAGTACACTAATTGGTCAATGTATTGAGATTTCCTCCCAGGCTATACCTGTAACACTTACCATTACACTAATTGGTCAGTGTATTGAGATTTCCTCTCATGCTACTCCTGTAACACTTACCAGTACACTATTTGGTCAGTGTATTGAGGTTTTTTTCGCAAACTACGCCTATAACATTGACCAGTACACTAACTTTTAAGTGTATTGAGATTTCCTCTCAGGCTATACCTGTACACCTGTAACACTGACCAGTACACTAATTGGTCAGTGTATTGAGATTTCCTCTCAGGCTATACCTGTAACACTGACCAATACACTAATTGGTCAGAGTATTGAGTTTTCCTTTTGGACTATACCTATAACACTGTCCAGTCCACTAATTGGTCAGTGTATTGAGATTTCCTCTCAGGCTATATCTATACACCTGTAACACTGACCAGTACACTAATTGGTCAGTGTATTGAGATTTCCTCTCAGGCTATACCTGTACACCAGTAACACTGACCAGTACACTAATTGGTCAGTGTATTCAGAATTCCTTTTGGACTATACCTATAACACTGTCCAGTCCACTAATTGGTCAGTGTATTGAGATTTCCTCTCAGGCTATACCTCCACACCTGTAACACTGACCAGGACACTAATTGGTGAGTGTATTGAGATTTCCTCTCATGCTATACCTGTAACACTGACCAGTACACTAATTGGTCAGTGTATTGAGATTTCGTCTCAGACTACTCCTGTAACACTGACCAGTACACTAATTGGTCAGTGAATTGAGATTTCCTCTCAGGCTATACCTGTACACCTGTAACACTGACCAGTACACTAATTGGTCAGTGTATTGAGATTTCCTATCAGTCTATACCTGTTCACCTGTATCACTGACTACTACACTTATTGGTCAGTGTATTGAGATTTCCGATCAGTCTATACCTTATCACCTGTATCACTGACCACTACACTTATTGGTCAGTGTATTGAGATTTCCTGTCAGACTATACATATACACCTGTAACAGTGATCAGTACACTAATTGGTCATTGTATTGGTATTTCCTGTCAGGCTATACATGTACACCTGAAACACTGACCAGTACATTAATTGGTCAGTGTATTGAGATTTCCTCTCAAGCTATACCTGTACACCTGTAACACTGACCAGTACACTAATTGGTCAGTGTATTGAGATTTCCTCTCAGGCTATACCTGTACACCTGTAACACTGACCAGTACACTAATTGGTCAGTGTATTGAGATTTCCTCTCAGGCTATACCTCTACACCTGGAAAACTGACCAGTACAGTAACTGGTAAGTGTATTGAGATTTCCTCTCAGGCTATACATGTTCATCTGCAACATTGACCATTACACTAATTGGTCAGTGTATTGAGATTTCCTCTCAGGCTATACCTGTTCACATGTAACACTGACCAGTACACTAATTGGTCAGTATATTGAGAATTCCTCTCAGGATATACCTGAACACCTGTAACACTGACCAGTACACTAATTGGTCATTATATTGAAAATTCCTCTCTGGATATACCTGTACACCTGTAACACTGACCAGTACACTAATTGGTCAGTGTATTGAGATTTCCTCTCAGGCTATATCTCTACACCTGTAACACTGACCAGTACACTAATTCGTCAGTGTATTGAGATTTCCTCTCAGGCTATACCTGTAACACACTGACCAACACTAATTGGTCCAGTACACTAATTGGTCAGTGTAATTGGTCAGATTTTCCTCTCAGGCCATACCTGTAACACTGACCAGTACACTTATTGGTCAGTGTATAGAGATTTCCTCTCAGGATATACCTGTAATACTGACCAGTACACTAATTGGTCATTGTAATGAAATTTCCTCTCAGGCAGTACCTGCACACCTGTAACACTGACCAGTACACTAATTGGTCAGTGTATTGAGATTTCCTCTCAGGCTATACCTGTAACACTGACCAGTACACTAATTGGTCATTATATTGAGAATTCCTCTCCGGATATACCTGTACACCTGTAGCACTGACCAGTACACTAATTGGTCAGTGTATTGAGATTTCCTCTCAAGCTATACCTGTTCACCTGTAACACTGACCAGTACACTAATTGGTCAGTGTATTGAGATTTCCTCTCAGGCTATACCTGTACACCTGTAACACTGACCAGTACACTAATTGGTCAGTGTATTGAGATTTCCTCTCAGGCTATACCTGTAACACTGACCAGTACACTAATTGGTCAGTGTATTGAGATTTCCTCTCAGGCAATACCTGTAACACTGACCAGTACACTAATTGGTCAGTGTATTGAGATTTCCTCTCACACTTCTCCTGTAACACTGACCATTATACTAATTGGTCAGTGTATTGAGATTTCCTCTCAGGCTTTATCTTTAACACTGACCAGTACACTAATTGGTCAGTGTATTGAGATTTCCTCTCAGGCTATATCTGTACACCTGTAACACTGACCAGTACACTAATTGGTCAGTATATTGAAATTTCCACTCAGGCTATACCTGTACACCTGTAGCACTGACCAGTACACTACTTGGTCAGTTTATTGAGATTTCCTCACAGGCTATACCTGTAACACTGACCAGTACACTAATTGGTCAGTGTATTGAGATTTGCTCTCAGGCTATACCGGTAACACTGACCAGTACACTAATTGGTCAGTGTATTGAGATTTCCTCTCAGGCTATACCTGTAACACTGACCAGTACACTAATTGGTCAGTATATTGAGAATTCCTCTCAGGCTATACCTGTACACCTGTAACACTGACCAGTACACTAATTGGTCAGTGTATTGAGATTTCCTCTCAGGCTATACCTGTAACAATGACCAGTACACTAATTGGTCAGTGTATTGAGATTTCCTCTCAGGCTATACCTGTACACCTGTAACACTGACCAGTACACTAATTGGTCAGCATATTGAGATTTCCTCTGAAGCAGTGCACCTGTAACACTGACTAGTACACTAATTGGTCAGTGTATTGAGATTTCCTCTCAGGCTGTACCTGTAACACGGACCAGTACACTAATTGGTCAGTATATTGAGATTTGCTCTCAGGCTATACCTGTAACACTGACCAGTACACTAATTGGTCAGTGTATTGAGATTTCCTCTCAGGCTATACATGTACACCTGTAACATTGACCAGTACACTAACTGGTAAGTGTATTGCGATTTCCTCTCAGGCTATACCTGTACACCTGCAAAACTGACCAGTACACTAATTGGTCAATGTATTGTGATTTCCTCTCAGGCTATACCTGTAACAATGACCAGTACAATAATTGGTCAGTGTATTGAGATTTCCTCTCAGGCTATACCTGTAACACTGACCAGTACACTAATTGGTCAGTGTATTGAGATTTCCTCTCAGGCTATACCTGTACACCTGTAACACTGACCAGTACACTAATTGGTCAGTGTATTGAGATTTCCTCTCAGGCTATACCTGTAACACTGACCAGTACACTAATTGGTCATTATATTGAGAATTCCTCTCTGGATATACCTGTACACCTGTAACACTGACCAGTACACTAATTGGTCAGTGTATTGAGATTTCCTCTCAAGCTATACCTGTTCACCTGTAACACTGACCAGTACACTAATTGGTCAGTGTATTGAGATTTCCTCTCAGGCTATACCTGTACACCTGTAACACTGACCAGTACACTAATTGGTCAGTGTATTGAGATTTCCTCTCAGGCTATATCTGTACATCTGTAACACTGACCAGTACACTAATTGGTCAGTGTATTGAGTTTTCCTCTCAGGCTATACCTGTACACCTGTAACACTGACCAGAACACTAATTGGTCAGTGTATTGACATTTCCTCTCAGGCTATATCTCTAACACTAACCAGTACACTAATTGGTCAGTGTATTGAGATTTCCTCTCAGGCTATACCTGTACACCTGTAACACTGACCAGTACACTAATTGGTCAGTGTATTGAGATTTCCTCCCAGGCTATACCTGTAGCACTGACCAGTACACTAATTGGTCAGTGTATTGAGATTTCCTCACAGGCTATACCTGTAACACTGACCAGTACACTAATTGGTCAGCATATTGAGATTTCCTCTCAGGCAGTACCTGCACACCTGTAACACTGACCAGTACACTAATTGGTCAGTGTATTGAGATTTCCTCTCAGTAATTGGTCTATACCTGTATACATACCTGTAACACTGACCAATATGCTAATTAGTCAATATATTGAAATTTCCACTCAGGCTATACCTGTACACCTGTAACACTGACCAGTACACTAATTGTTCAGTATATTGAGATTTCCTCTCAGGCTATACCTGTACACCTGTAACACTGACCAGTACACTAATTGGTCAGTGTATTGAGATTTCCTCTCAGGCTATACCTGTACACCTGTAACACTGACCAGTACACTAATTGGTCAGTGTATTGAGATTTCCTCTCAAGCTATACCTGTGCACCTGTAACACTGACCAGTACACTAATTGGTCAGTGTATTGAGATTTCCTCTCAGGCTATACCTGTAACACTGACCAGTACACTAATTGGTCAGTGTATTGAGATTTCCTCTCAGGCTATACCTGTAACACACTGACCAGTACACTAATTGGTCAGTGTATTGAGATTTCCTCTCAGGCTATATCTATACACCTGTAACACTGACCAGTACACTAATTGGTCAGTGTATTGATATTTCCTCTCAGGCTATACATGTACACCTGTAACACTGACCAGTACACTAATTGGTCAATGTATTGTGATTTCCTCTCAGGCTATACCTGTAACAATGACCAGTACACTAATTGGTCAGTGTATTGAGATTTCCTCTCAGGTTATACCTGTAACACTGACCAGTACACTAATTGGTCAGTGTATTGAGATTTCCTCTCAGGCTATACCTGTAACACTGACCAGTATACTAATTGGTCAGTGTATTGAGATTTCCTCTCAGGCTATACCTGTACACTTGTAACACTGACCAGTACACTAATTGGTCAGTGTATTGAGATTTCCTCTCAGGTTATACCTGTACACCTGTAACACTTACCATTACACTAATTGGTCAGTGTATTGAGATTTCCTCTCAGGCTTTATCTTTAACACTGACCAGTACACTAATTGGTCAGTGTATTGAGATTTCCTCTCAGGCTATACATGTAACCTGTAACTGACCAGTACACTAATTGGTCAGTGTATTGAGATTTCCTCTCAGGCTATACCTGTCCACCTGTAACACTGACCAGTACACTAATTGGTCAGTGTATTGAGATTTCCTCTCAGGCTATACCTGTAACACTGACCAGTACAATAATTGGTCAGTGTATTGAGATTTCCTCTCAGGCTATACCTGTACACCTGTAAAACTGACCAGTACACTAATTGGTCAATGTATTGTGATTTCCTCTCAGGCTATACCTGTAACACTGACCAGTACACTAATTGGTCAGTATATTGAGATTTCCACTCAGGCTATACCTGTACACCTGTAACACTGACCAGTACACTTATTGGTCAGTGTATTGAGATTTCCTCTCAGGCTATACCTGTAACACTGACCAGTACACTAATTGGTCAGTGTATTGAGATTTCCTCTCAGGCTATACCTGTACACCTGTAACACTGACCAGTACACTAATTGGTCAGTGTATTGAGATTTCCTCTCAAGCTATACCTGTGCACCTGTAACACTGACCAGTACACTAATTGGTCAGTGTATTGAGATTTCCTCTCAGGCTATACCTGTAACACTGACCAGTACACTAATTGGTCAGTGTATTGAGATTTCCTCTCAGGCTATACCTGTACACCTGTAACACTGACCAGTACACTAATTGGTCAGTATATTGAGATTTCCTCTCAGGCTATACCTGTAACAATGACCAGTACACTAATTGGTCAGTGTATTGAGATTTCCTCTCAGGCTGTACCTGTAACACGGACCAGTACACTAATTGGTCAGTGTATTGAGATTTCCTCTCAAGCTATACCTCTGCACCTGTAACACTGACTAGTACACTAATTGGTCAGTGTATTGAGATTTCCTCTCAGGCTATACCTTCACCTGTAACACTGACCAGTACACTTATTGGTCAGTGTATTGAGATTTCCTCTCAGGCTATACCTGTACACCAGTAACACTGACCAGTACACTAATTGGTCAGTGTATTCAGAATTCCTCTCAGGCTTTACCTGTACACCTGTAACACTGACCAGTACACTAATTGGTCAGTGTATTGAGATTTCCTCTCAAGCTATACCTGTGCACCTGTAACACTGACCAGTACACTAATTGGTCAGTGTATTGAGATTTCCTCTCAGGCTATACCTGTAACACTGACCAGTACACTAATTGGTCAGTGTATTGAGATTTCCTCTGATGCTATATCTGTAACACTGACCAGTACACTAATTGGTCAGTGTAATGAGATTTCCTCTCAGGCTATACCTGTACACCTGTAACACTGACCAGTACAATTAATGGTCAGTGAATTGAGATTTCCTCTCAGGCCATAACTGTAACACTGATCAGTACACTAATTGGTCAGTGTATTGAGATTTCCTCTCAGGCTATACCTGTACACCTGTAACACTGACCAGTACACTAATTGGTCAGTTTATTGAGATTTCCTCTCAGGCTATACCTGTACACCTGTAACACTGACCAGTACACTAATTGGTCAGTGTATTGAGATTTCCTCTGATGCTATATCTGTAACACTGACCAGTACACTAATTGGTCAGTGTAATGAGATTTCCTCTCATGCTATACCTGTACACCTGTAACACTGACCAGTACACTAATTGGTCAGTGTATTGAGATTTCCTCTCAGGCTATACCTGTAACACTGACCAGTACACTAATTGGTCAGTGTATTGAGATTTCCTCTCAGGCTATACCTGTAACCTGTAACACTAATTGGTCACCAGTACACTAATTAGTCAATGTATTGAGATTTCCTCTTAGCCTATACCTGTTACACTGACCAGTACATTAACTGGTTAGTGTATTGAGATTTCCTCCCAGGCGATACCTGTACACCTTTAACACTGACCAGTACAATATTTGATCAGTGTATTGAGATTTCAACTCAGGCTATACCTGTACACCTGTAACACTGACCAGTACACTAATTGGTCAGTGTATTGAGATTTCCTCTCAGGCTATACCTGTAACACTGACCAGTACACTAATTGGTCAGTGTATTGAGATTTCCAGGGAGGTGTAAGAGTAACAGGAGACACTAGGATCTGTAAGCATTCAGCTGTAACACTGACCAGGGAAGTGTGACGGTAACCAGGGAGGTGTAAGAGTAACAGGAGACACTAGGATCTGTAAGCATTCAGCTGTAACACTGACCAGGGAAGTGTGAACCAGGGAGGTGTAACCAGAGATTATCCTTAACATTCAGCTGTAACACTGACCAGGGAAGTGTGACGGTAACCAGGGAGGTGTAAGAGTGTAAGAACACTGACCAGGGAAGTGTGAACAGGGAGACACTAGGATCTGTAAGCATTCAGCTGTAACACTGACCAGGGAAGTGTGACGGTAACCAGGGAGGTGTAAGAGTAACAGGAGACACTAGGATCTGTAAGCATTCAGCTGTAACACTGACCAGGGAAGTGTGATGGTAACCAGGGAGGTGTAAGAGTAACAGGGGACACTAGATTCTGTAAGCGTAAGCATTCAGCTGTAACACTGACCAGGGAAGTGTGACGGTAACCAGGGAGGTGTAAGAGTAACAGGAGACACTAGGATCTGTAAGCATTCAGCTGTAACACTGACCAGGGAAGTGTGATGGTAACCAGGGAGGTGTAAGAGTAACAGGAGACACTAGGATCTGTAAGCATTCAGCTGTAACACTGACCAGGGAAGTGTGACGGTAACCAGGGAGGTGTAAGAGTAACAGGGAGGTGTAAGAGTAACAGGAGACACTAGGATCTGTAAGCATTCAGCTGTAACACTGACCAGGGAAGTGTGACGGTAACCAGGGAGGTGTAAGAGTAACAGGGGACACTAGATTCTGTAAGCGTAAGCATTCAGCTGTAACACTGACCAGGGAAGTGTGACGGTAACCAGGGAGGTGTAAGTAACAGGGACACTAGGTGTAAGCATTCAGTGTAAAGTGTGACGGTAACCAGGGAGGTGTACGAGTAACAGGAGACACTAGGATCTGTAAGCATTCAGCTGTAACACTGACCAGGGAAGTGTGACGGTAACCAGGGAGGTGTAAGAGTAACAGGAGACACTAGGATCTGTAAGCATTCAGCTGTAACACTGACCAGGGAAGTGTGACGGTAACCAGGGAGGTGTAAGAGTAACAGGAGACACTAGGATCTGTAAGCATTCAGCTGTAACACTGACCAGGGAAGTGTGACGGTAACCAGGGAGGTGTAAGAGTAACAGGAGACACTAGGATCTGTAAGCATTCAGCTGTAACACTGACCAGGGAAGTGTGACGGTAACCAGGGAGGTGTAAGAGTAACAGGAGACACTAGGATCTGTAAGCATTCAGCTGTAACACTGACCAGGGAAGTGTGACGGTAACCAGGGAGGTGTAAGAGTAACAGGAGACACTAGGATCTGTAAGCATTCAGCTGTAACACTGACCAGGGAAGTGTGACGGTAACCAGGGAGGTGTAAGAGTAACAGGAGACACTAGGATCTGTAAGCATTAAGCTGTAACACTGACCAGGGAAGTGTGACGGTAACCAGGGAGGTGTAAGAGTAACAGGAGACACTAGGATCTGTAAGCATTCAGCTGTAACACTGACCAGGGAAGTGTGACGGTAACCAGGGAGGTGTAAGAGTAACAGGAGACACTAGGATCTGTAAGCATTCAGCTGTAACACTGACCAGGGAAGTGTGACGGTAACCAGGGAGGTGTAAGAGTAACAGGAGACACTAGGATCTGTAAGCATTCAGCTGTAACACTGACCAGGGAAGTGTGACGGTAACCAGGGAGGTGTAAGAGTAACAGGAGACACTAGGATCTGTAAGCATTCAGCTGTAACACTGACCAGGGAAGTGTGACGGTAACCAGGGAGGTGTAAGAGTAACAGGAGACACTAGGATCTGTAAGCATTCAGCTGTAACACTGACCAGGGAAGTGTGACGGTAACCAGGGAGGTGTAAGAGTAACAGGAGACACTAGGATCTGTAAGCATTCAGCTGTAACACTGACCAGGGAAGTGTGACGGTAACCAGGGAGTTGTAAGAGTAACAGGTGACACTTGTATCTGTAAGCATTCAGCTGTAACACTGACCAGGGAAGTGTGACGGTAACCAGGGAGGTGTAAGAGTAACAGGAGACACTAGGATCTGTAAGCATTCAGCTGTAACACTGACCAGGGAAGTGTGACGGTAACCAGGGAGGTGTAAGAGTAACAGGAGACACTAGGATCTGTAAGCATTCAGCTGTAACACTGACCAGGGAAGTGTGACGGTAACCAGGGAGGTGTAAGAGTAACAGGAGACACTAGGATCTGTAAGCATTCAGCTGTAACACTGACCAGGGAAGTGTGACGGTAACCAGGGAGGTGTAAGAGTAACAGGAGACACTAGGATCTGTAAGCATTCAGCTGTAACACTGACCAGGGAAGTGTGACGGTAACCAGGGAGGTGTAAGAGTAACAGGGGACACTAGGATCTGTAAGCATTCAGCTGTAACACTGACCAGGGAAGTGTGACGGTAATCAGGGAGGTGTAAGAGTAACAGGAGACACTAGGATCTGTAAGCATTCAGCTGTAACACTGACCAGGGAAGTGTGACGGTAACCAGGGAGGTGTAAGAGTAACAGGAGACACTAGGATCTGTAAGCATTCAGCTGTAACACTGACCAGGGAAGTGTGACGGTAACCAGGGAGGTGTAAGAGTAACAGGAGACACTAGGATCTGTAAGCATTCAGCTGTAACACTGACCAGGGAAGTGTGACGGTAACCAGGGAGGTGTAAGAGTAACAGGAGACACTAGGATCTGTAAGCATTCAGCTGTAACACTGACCAGGGAAGTGTGACGGTAACCAGGGAGGTGTAAGAGTAACAGGGGACACTAGATTCTGTAAGCGTAAGCATTCAGCTGTAACACAGGGGGAAGGTGTAAGGTGAGTAACAGGAGACACTAGGATCTGTAAGCATTCAGCTGTAACACTGACCAGGGAAGTGTGACGGTAACCAGGGAGGTGTAAGAGTAACAGGGGACACTAGACATCTAAGCATTCAGCTGTAACACTCAGTAAACCAGGGAGGTGTAAGAGTAACAGGGGACACTAGGATATGTAAGCATTCAGCTGTAACACTGACCAGGGAAGTGTGACGGTAACCAGGGAGGTGTAAGAGTAACAGGATACACTAGGATCTGTAAGCATTCAGCTGTAACACTGACCAGGGAAGTGTGACGGTAACCAGGGAGGTGTAAGAGTAACAGGAGACACTAGGATCTGTAAGCATTCAGCTGTAACACTGACCAGGGAAGTGTGACGGTTGTAAGCATTCAGCTGTAACACTGACCAGGGAAGTGTGACGGTAACCAGGGAGGTGTAAGAGTAACAGGAGACACTAGGATCTGTAAGCATTCAGCTGTAACACTGACCAGGGAAGTGTGACGGTAACCAGGGAGGTGTAAGAGTAACAGGGGACACTAGGATATGTAAGCATTCAGCTGTAACACTGACCAGGGAAGTGTGACGGTAACCAGGGAGGTGTAAGAGTAACAGGAGACACTAGGATCTGTAAGCATTCAGCTGTAACACTGACCAGGGAAGTGTGACGGTAACCAGGGAGGTGTAAGAGTAACAGGAGACACTAGGATCTGTAAGCATTCAGCTGTAACACTGACCTGTGTAAATCTGTCCCTTTATCAGAATTTTGCCCTCTTTCTAGCGATTCTTAATTGCTAACATGTATATACTTTCTAGTAGCTCCATATCCTGTTTATCAACATCTACATCATTTAAGTATCTGGAAGCCATGGTAACTACGATCCATTAACGAAATGAACCACAACCGGTTCACTGAAATCAATTATGAGGAAATATTACGGGGTAAGATTCACAAGGCAAGAAAATGCAAATACAAGGCAATAATTTGAATCTCATTTCGCCTTGATATCACTGAACGTAAAAGCTTGTGAAACGCAGTTCTACTATACGTGATTCTGTGGTTTAAAAAATTTCCAATATTTTATCGTCAGGGCCATGGTTTCCACAAGACTTTCATATCACCATCAGGATTAATCTATACTCTAGGTAAGCTATAATCATAGGTAAGTCATAGCAAGCCCAACACTTCTTCACTTACTACTGGTCGATGGTGCCATAGGGTTACCGACGACAGTCAGGTACAAGAAAGAGTTTATTTATAGTTATCTCTGAAATGAAATTCTCTTTGAAGTTCCGCAACTTCACTGATGTGTGACAACCGCTTGAACGGTTACTGAAAACGTTATTTTATCACCTCCATGGAAAGCAAAAGTAATTGTTTTGGAAATGGACAACAAACAAATCTTCAGGATAGAAGCTTTAGTTCTGTAGCAGTCCTTCTTTACGGTGCATTAATTCTAGAATATGACACATTTTACAATCACAGCGTAAATTACCTTTCCAAAGACACACACATTAACGTGAATCCATGATGTATCAGAGAGAGAGACAGAAACACACACACAGAGAGAGAGAGAGAGAGAGAGAGAGAGAGAGAGAGAGAGAGAGCGCTCTGAAGGGTCTGTTCTTGTAACGCGTAGAGATCGATATATATGTGTTACATCTACACCTACCCACTCGTTGTGATGAATATTTCAGTAGCGTTTTTCACGCTGACAGTGGTATATATGACTATATATACATTGGAGCTTCTCCATTCAGTACGCTGTCTGATAGGGGAGAGAAAGGATACCTGATAAAGATGACTTCAGGTAAAGTAAAGATAGATTGATAAAAAAAAAAACAAATAAGAAACATTATCTGAAGAGAGGTTTACATCACAAAATGAGAAATCTAAATTCAATCCTAAATTGATGTGAATTAAATTTATATAAAACGCCGACTTCTGATATTTCATGTTCAACAAAGATAACGGTGATACTAATCGCGAATTCAAACCATGCAATGATAAAATCACAGTGATGAATTCACAACACACAGAGTGATGAATTCACAACACACAGAGTGATGAATTCACAATTCATACTGATGAATTCACAACACATAGAGTGATGAATTCATAGCACACAGTGACGAATTCACAACACACAGTGATGAATTCACAACACATACTGATGTATTCACAACACACAGAGTGATGAATTCACAATACACAGAGTGATGAATTCACAATTCATACTGATGAATTCACAACACATAGAGTGATGAATTCATAGCACACAGTGACGAATTCACAACACACAGTGATGAATTCACAACACATACTGATGTATTCACAACACACAGAGTGATGAATTCATAGCACACAGTGACGAATTCACAACACACAGTGAGGAATTCAAAACACACAAAGTGATGAATTCACAACACACAGAGTGATGAATTCACAATACACAGGGATGTATTCACAACACACAGGGATGTATTCATAACACACACTTATGAATTCACAACACAAAGTGATGTATTCACAACACACAGAGTGATGAATTCACAACACAAAATGATGAATTCACAACACAAAGTGATGTATTCACAACACACAGAGTGATGAATTCACAACACACAAAGTGATGAATTCACAACACACAGGGATCTCAGAGTGATGAATTCACAACACAAAGTGATGAATTCACAACACACAGTGATGAATTCACAACACAAAGGGATGAATTCACAATACACAGAGTGATGAATTCATAGCACACAGTGACGAATTCACAACACACAGTGAGGAATTCAAAACACACTGATGAACTCACAACACACAGTGATGAATTCACAACACACACTGATGTATTTACAACACACAGAGTGATGAATTCGTAACACACAGGGATGTATTCACAACACACAGGGATGTATTCATAATACACAGTTATGAATTAACAACACACAGAGTGATGAATTCACAATACACAGAGTGATGAATTCATAACTCACGGTGATGAATTCATAGCACACATGGATGAATTCATAGCACACAGGGATGAATTAACAATACACTGATAAATTCACAACACACGGTGAAAAAATTCACAACACACGGTGATGAATTCACAATACACTGATGAATTTACAACACACGGTGATAAATTCACAACACACGATGATGAATTCACAATACACTGATGAATTCACAACACACGGTGATAAATTCACAACACACGGTGATGAATTCATAGCACACAGGGATGAATTAACAACACACAGTGATGAATTCACAACACACAGGGATGTATTCACAACACACAGGGATGTATTCATAACACACAGTTATGAATTCATAACACACAATGATGAATTCACAATACACAGAGTGATGAATTCATAACACACGGTGATGAATTCACAACACACAGGGATGTATTCACAACACACAGGGATGTATTCATAACACACAGTTATGAATTCATAACACACAATGATGAATTCACAATACACAGAGTGATGAATTCATAACACACGGTGATGAATTCACAACACACAGGGATGTATTCACAACACACAGGGATGTATTCATAACACACAGTTATGAATTCATAACACACGGTGATGAATTCACAACTCTCAGAGTGATGAATTCACAACACACACTAATGAATTCACAATACACAAAATGATGAATTCACAATACACTGATGAATTCACAATACACAGAGTGATGAATTCACAACACACAGAGTGATGAATTCACAACACACACTGATAAATTCACAACACACGGTGATGAATTCACAACACACGGTGATAAATTCACAACACAAAGTGATGTATTCACAACACACAGAGTGATGAATTCACAACACAAAGTGATGAATTCACAACACACAGTGATGAATTCACAACACAAAGGGATGAATTCACAACACACAAAGTGATGAATTCACAACACACAGAGTGATTAATTCACAATACACAGGGATGTATTCACAACACACAGAGTGATGAATTCATAACACACAGAGTGATGAATTCACAACACACGGTGATAAATTCACAACACAAAGTGATGTATTCACAACACACAGAGTGATGAATTCACAACACAAAGTGATGAATTCACAACACACAGTGATGAATTCACAACACAAAGGGATGAATTCACAACACACAAAGTGATGAATTCACAACACACAGAGTGATTAATTCACAATACACAGAGTGATGAATTCATAACACACAGAGTGATGAATTCACAACACACACAGTGATGAATTCTCAACACATCGAGTGATGAATTCATAGCACACAGTGACGAATTCACAACACACAGTGAGGAATTCAAAACACACTGATGAACTCACAACACACAGTGATGAATTCACAACACACACTGATGTATTTACAACACACAGAGTGATGAATTCGTAACACACAGGGATGTATTCACAACACACAGGGATGTATTCATAACACACAGTTATGAATTAACAACACACAGTGATGAATTCACAATACACAGAGTGATGAATTCATAACACACAGTGATGAATTCACAATACACTGATGAATTCACAACATACGGTGATAAATTCACAACACACGGTGATGAATTCACAATACACTGATGAATTTACAACACACGGTGATAAATTCACAACACACGGTGATGAATTCATAACACACAGTGATGAATTCACAATACACTGATGAATTCACAACATACGGTGATAAATTCACAACACACGGTGATGAATTCACAATACACTGATGAATTTACAACACACGGTGATAAATTCACAACACACGGTGATGAATTCATAACACTGATGAATTCACAACACACTGATGAATTCACAACACACGGTGATAAATTCACAACACACGGTGATGAATTCATAGCACACAGTGATGAATTCACAACACAAATTGATGAATTCACAACACACAGTGATGAATTCACAACACACTGTTGAATTCACAACACAGAGTGATGAATTCACAACACAAAGTGATGAATTCACAACACACAGGGATGAATTAACAACACACAGTGATGAATAAACACACTTCACAACACACAGTGATGAATTCAAACACACAGCTGTATTCACAACACACAGTGTATTCATAACACACAGTTATGAATTCATAACACACAATGATGAATTCACAATACACACACTAATGAATTCATAACACACACTAATGAATTCACAATACACAAAATGATGAATTCACAATACAGAAAAAACACACAGAGTGATGAATTCAAACACATGACAGATGAATTCACAACACACAGAGTTAAACAACACACACTGAAAATTCACAACACACGGTGATGAATTCACAACACACGGTGATAAATTCATGATGAATTCACAAAACTAAATGATGGATATTCAAAATATATATTTTTAAAAAACTCACATGAAATGATGTAAAAATTATATTTTTAAAGAATTTCAATCATTTGTCATATACGGCCTTTCTGGTGTTCCATAACATATCATCTTTACTTAGCGATACACATGACTGATTTTGCTTGTGTATAGCCTGATCTACTCTCTACAGTCGCAACGGGAAGATAATGGTTTTATTCATTGGCCATAGATGTATGGTATACATATCTCGGATCACTGATGTAGATAAGAAACAGGAACTAAAGCCAGGTCATAAAATTCCAGTTATTAGTGTCATCGTGAAAATTGTCCTCTCAACAGAAAAATAAATTTCATCTTTAATTTTCAAAAACACAGCATCAAATACTGAATTTGACAGTCCATCTAAATACGTGTTATCAGAGAGAGATAGTTGGGATCAGGTTAGGACGCTAGAGTCGATGACCTGTCTTATTTATCAGTTTTTATGCTATCGATCCCATCAAATACCACCTCGATGTACCTATTTGTGATGAGTATCGGCTTGTTTACCTGTGTTTATAGTGACAGTGGTGTACAGCTGTAACTATGCCAGGTTAACAGAGTTGGTACAGAATGCAAGTAGGCACATAATAATAATTCATGATACAACTTGGAACACTGTGTTAGATCTCTTCCATCTCCATAGGCACATGAGGCAGTCTTCCCTCATTAATGGAAATTGGTCGTTAGATCATCAATTATACATTAATCCATGATGAGTTCATAATTTGGTTACAAATGCATTTTATCATAAATTCCTACAACGACTCTGTTCGTGTACACCATGTGAAAAAATACATATATGTGTGTTAATAAATTGAAATAAGATAAGTTTTCAGGGGTAGATAGTCTAATTCGTGCTCAAATACATCTATCTCATAAAGGTGAATCTAAATATATTTAAAACAAAGATAAAATTCATACAAGATGATAAGTTTAACATTAATCAATGATAAAGGATTCACATGTATTTGTATACAAAATTGTAGGATAATAAGTTCATATGATGAAGATCAGGGTTCAATTGTATTTATATACAAAATTGTAGGATGATATTATGATAAAGATCAGAATTCACGTGTATTTATATACAAAATTGTAGGATGATAAGTTCATCTGAAGCAATGATAAAAATCCACATAAGATGAAAAACAAAAGAAGCTTATAGACAAAGATAAATATCAGGATATATATAAATATATATCTATATTGATAATAAATACATATCAAGTAGAAATATAGATTGCTAATTCACGGCAAATGTAAATTCACATGTACATCAATGATTTCAAAACATAAAATGATAAACTCATCATAGGAAACTAACTAAACAGTGAAACAATTCCATCGGCGAGATATAAATAAATTTCATGACATAATGAATACGGAAATTGTTTAACACGGTCATCAAAACACAGTCCTATAGGGCAGCCCTGGAGTTCTGTGATACGTCCTACACACATACAGACACACATGGCTGATCCGTACTAGTCTATCGCGAGGTTATCGGCCCAACTACACCGGGTGTAGTGGCGATGGAAACGATTCGCGACTTTCGAGTATGGTTCTGGAATTCTGAACACTGGTTATTTAATGCAACATGGGAGGAGTTCGAGAACCCCCCTCCAGGAGTATATTATCCTCTAGAGAGACACATTCTCCTCCCTAGTGTGGCCATAGGAGTCATTATACTGGGTATCAGACTTGTGTATGACCGGTAGGTAGACCATCATGTTTAACACTGCCTATTAGAATTATATTATCAGATGCAATTTACAATAATTCGTTTGTATATAATACACGAACATCATATCTATTAGAAGTTTATAGGTATGGGTTTATGGCCTATTTCTAATTATCTTAATTATTTTATCATATTCTGTTTATAACTGATTGTGTAAAAACACGTTGATAGGATTATGGTCTTGTTTCACATATATAGGTGATGTTGCCTGAATTTCCACCCTTAAATGGAACGAATTCTACAGCCATGTGTAGTCACTTAACAACAAATTTCATAGGAACAAATGTTTTAAGAATATAAAACTAAAGTTAATACAGAACAGCTGATGAGCACATCAAAGACCTCTGTGACAGACAGCTTCGTCATAAAAACAACATTATTTAATGTACTCTACTGATAGGTTTGTATGTAGGTGCACACACCAGTGCATTCTATGATAAAAAATGTGTCTAAATTTCCGAGGGATTATAATGTTTATTGTTTAGTGTTTGCCGGGTATTTATGTCCTACATGAAGTATCACAGTTGTGGGATCTCACAACGCTACACGATGTGTACCTGTATACAGGTAGATTTTGTTGTCTGAGGCACACCACTCGCCACTCTTTTTTTAGATTTGAAATTTTACGATAGTAGTGTTATTTCGAAAACTTCCGTATTAAAAAGAATTTTAAAATCAAAGATCAGTTTTAATACGCCTGTGATCGCTATTTAGTCATAGCCTCACGAGCTTTCCGTTTAATTTTCAATTAATTAAATTAGCCAACCATTTTTACCAAACCGGTGAAAATTTGCGATCCTGTCTCCTAGTTATGTGTTAGATACTGTATAGTGTGTGTAAGTATGATCTATACAGAGTTTCTGATACGTTACCACAAATGTTATATAGTTCATAAGGTCACGATGACAAGATCGCTTATTGATACGGCGCCAAACTTCATATCAGTTAAAACTAAAACACCATCTACACCGGTGTGTAGTTATTTCTAAATCTACCATAACCTCGAATGTTTTATATATAGTTCCTCCTTATTAGACTCGTTGATAATGTAATCTATAGCTGGACATTTTCTCCACCTCCTCGCTTAGTTCGTACACTACACGAGGGTAAAATGTACATCGTGTTATAACATCATACCACTGTTAAATAATGATATAGATTTATGTATAGGAACACAAATAAAAGATAATTCAATGTTGAAAAAAAATGTTGAAAACCTATCCTGTGTACTAAGTTGAATGTCTGTGTGTTGGCAGTGAACTGTGACTTCTCTTTGATAAGACCTTTATAAACACCGGGTAATGTCTGTACTTAATGGGCCTGTGAGGATAAGGACAATGTGTTCTTACTGGGACACCAAAATATCTAATCTGCTTATTTCTAATCCTTCTTCAAACTCTGACATTGTAAAAAACCCAAAGCCTACACACACCATTGTAAAAAGTATATGTTTATAAACTTAGACAGCGACTTGTTATTAATCCGGAATAAGTACATATCGAAAAAAAAACAACCATATACAGTTATATTTGTCTGACTTATAGCTGTTGTTGTAAATAATCTTGGATTAAAACAAATTTCTTCGTCTAATGTCAGGATAGTTCCAATATTCCAGGGTAGTGTCGAAGATCTCTACCCGCTGTGGTCCTTTTTCCACCCCCAAGTCTCTTCTTGTTTAAGTATTATACTCATTTAGAAGAAGGTTTCTGCGGGCCGTTAGCCTGTATGTGGCAATGACCTTTGCACACTAGATTCGTATGGTCTTTTAGTCTGACACATGAAGCGTAACATGAGTTCCAAAGGTAGAAGAAGTCAAGGGTCAATCGTGTTTAATGAGCTATTGTCTAATTAAACATGGTGTATCAAAGATTGGTAAAAAGACTAAAACATAATAGCAAAACCTATAACAATATACCAACATGTCATTACAGTCATAATCCAATCTTAAATTCTGTAAAACTAAGACAAAACATGAACGAAAGAAAGATTTACATGGAAACTCATGAAAAAATTACATAGAAAATTAGACCTGGTATTCTGGTAGAATAAGCGTCTTCTGCTTCATCGACAACATGTAAACTTTGGTCAGTCTTAGTAAGTAATGTCACGTTCTCAGTCTAAGAACTGGGTAATTAAAGTGAGGTAATGAAGTCAACAGTACCTAACTAAAGTAAGCACAATGTATGACTCATATGGACCTAGATTTTACATTATTGTGCAGTATTTATGGAAATAGATTTTACGTTATTGTGTAGTATGTATGGAAATAGATTTTACATTATTGTGTAGTATGTATGGAAATAGATTTTACATTATTGTGCAGTATGTATGGAAATAGATTTTACATTATTGTGCAGTATGTATGGACCTAGATTTTACATTATTGTGCAGTATGTATGGACCTAGATTTTACGTTATTGTGCAGTATGTATGGACCTAGATTTTACGTTATTGTGCAGTACGTATGGACCTAGATTTTACGTTATTGTGCAGTATGTATGGACCTAGATTTTACGTTATTGTGCAGTATGTATGGACCTAGATTTTACGTTATTGTGCAGTATGTATGGAAATAGATTTTACATTATTGTGCAGTATGTCTGAAAGTAAACACTGGTGGCACGTACCTGTACACATTACATAGTCATGAATCGTTTTTATTTCTACAGAAGTAGGTCAGTGAGGAATATTTCTCTTGTTCTGCTTTAAAAATGAAAACAAAACTTTGTTTTTAACAGGTTGGTAGTGGTCCCTTTTGCAAAATACATGGGCCTGACTTTCAAGAAGACATACCACGTGGAGAAAAACCCTGTTCTAGAAGCTGCGTACGCTGTTGACAAGTGTTGTGAACAGAAATCCTTACAGGTACTACAGTGTAATCTAGGACAAGTTGCCAGTGTTAGGGTTGCTATCCCGGATAGGTTCATCGAGCCTTTTATGATGTATTAACAAGGTCACACGTATCCTGTTTGCCACACGAAAGCCCCAAAATAGTTGTACGGTGCAATATGTACACATTACACATTTATTAAAAGGTCTTTTAAAAACCCTTCCAATATTGAAAATTACTCAAGCTCATTAATCATGTGAAATGTGCATCCACCTTCTGGTAGGTTTAAACACCTAACACCCTTAGCACCACTGATCCGTCCAAGCAGGACAAAACAGTAGAACGATGATATTGGTTGTCTGGGTCTACTGTTTAACTCTAAAGTTGTATCTAAAGTTGTTTTTCGTTTGTACGTCGCTGATACAATCCTTCTGTGACAACAATTTACATGAAGTAGTACTTGGGGACTGAGAAACTATGCTTTCAGGGTTATTTTTTATACTATATGGCCGGAAAGCAACTTTAAAAAGCTTTATATAAAAATAGATGAACAGTAAGAAAGTGAAGATGAATCAGTTTTCCTTGTTAAAATGCTGAAAAGATGAAGGCAGATAACGCTTTGTCCAACTTTTATGTAATTCAGGCATAAATGGTGAGAAAGTTCCTGCATTTTGTTTTATCAAGACAGGACGTGACCATCACTCCGATTTCTACTGTACTAATTATCTGCTGTAAAGATTGTTATAAGAAATATGTGTAGCTCGACTCGTGAATTCATGCAACGTTACGTTAACATTTCTTCATACACATGGTTTTTTTCGAACAGAAGTTCTTATAACACAACCAGCAGAAGATAAGAGTGTGACATTTCCATGACTTCACAGTCACCTTCATCTTATAACACAACCAGTAGAAGATTAGAGTGTGACATTTCCATGACTACACAGTCACCTTCATCTTATAACACAACCAGCAGAAGATTAGAGTGTGACATTTCCATGACTACACAGTCACCTTCATCTTATAACACAACCAGCAGAAAATTAGAGTTTGACGTTTTTGATGACTACACAGTCACCTTCATCTTATAACACAACCAGCAGAAGATTAGAGTGTGACATTTCCATGACTACACAGTCACCTTCATCTTATAACACAACCAGCAGAAGATAAGAGTGTGACATTTCCATGACTTCACAGTCACCTTCATCTTATAACACAACCAGTAGAAGATAAGAGTGTGACATTTCCATGACTTCACAGTCACCTTCATCTTATAACACAACCAGTAGAAGATTAGAGTGTGACATTTCCATGACTACACAGTCACCTTCATCTTATAACACAACCAGCAGAAGATAAGAGTGTGACATTTCCATGACTTCACAGTCACCTTCATCTTATAACACAACCAGTAGAAGATAAGAGTGTGACATTTCCATTACTTCATCAGACATTATCATATGTTTGATGAAGGTGACCGTGTAGTCATGGAAACATCACACTCTAATCTTCTACTGGTTGTGTTATAAGATGAAGGTGACCATGTAGTCATGGAAACATCACACTCTTATCTTCTACTGGTTTGTTGTAAGATGAAGGTGACCGTGTAGTCATCGAAATCTCACTCTTATCTTCTACTGGTTGTGTTACAAGATGAAGGTGACCGTGTAGTCATCGAAATCTCACACTCTATTCTTCCACTGGTTCTGTTATAAGGAGTTATATATAAAGTTATTGGAACATCTCTTCAGAATTATCAACTACATTGTATCAATCTTTATTGGAATATATAAGAAGATTTTAAACCATTGGTCAGTCTGTATTGTCAGTCTATTTTAACCATTCGGCTGTTAATATGCACTTGTCAACCTGCTAGTTGTGTGACATTGACCCTATAAGAGATTAAAGATCCCCAACCAATACGGTTGAGTGACCCTGAGAATGACCATGGTCAAGTTCTTTATCAAAAACGGACTAGGCCACGTCACATGTTTAAACCGTTTATCATTAGTATCAACATCTCTAGCATGGTAACGTTAGTATTCTGAGGTTACAGGTTACTGTCGGTAGCTATTGAAAGGGAGTGCTAGTGTGTAGAAAATTAAATTAATTCACGTGTTGTCACTAACTACTTAAAGCTTTATAAAATATAAACACAATTTAGCACCGATGGAATTATTTATTTCTTAGCTTACATATAATTTCCGGTAACCACATACACTGATGGTATCATTACGAGAAGGTGAGGCTAGGGGCACGTTTGCCATATGTTGATTTATAAATTACTTCGTCTGTGTGGCACACATGTCATATTAAATTATTTATAAAATTACTGACCGAATAGCTATATCGTCACTGTCGCCAATATGACCTTAAACTTTCTTTTATCATATTATCTCTATCGATTATCAAATTCGGTCCAAAGAAAATCTACAATATCGGTTCTGTGGGCTACATGGATTTTAAGAGGTGGTATTGAGAATGAGACATAACGTACCTACAAGTACTTCCTGATAGTCGTGCAATCCATATAATATGTCTGCGTGTATTGGTTACTATGAAGTACATATACTTTAAATCAGTCAGGCATTTGAAGTGCTTACGTAAGATATTATTTTTCACCATGAAAACATATTCCTTTGTGTATATGTGTAAGTGAAAATGATTTGTGATAATGTTTCCCAGGTAATTGTTAATTCTCCGAACTTACATCCACTTGAGTCGTGCAACGTTCGGGCTTAAACAGGTAAACAACGACACGATCCTATCGACACAATCAGTTAAAACAAGTAAATATCGTGTAACGCTTTATCAGGGAAAAAACAACTATGACTGAGTCAAACTCTGCCTCCAATGTTCGGATCGCAACCTTGACCGGACCCGTTGATCAAACCATCAAAGTCCTCCCCCCGCCAACTCAGTTTTGTAGCGACGAAAACTCTCAAGGCACCTCTCTGTCATCATAGGTCGAATAACGACCTTTACCATCCCAGGACACCTCTCTGTCATCATAGGTCGAATAACGACCCTTACCGCCCAAGGACACCTCTCTGTCATCATAGGTCGAATAACGACCTTTACCATCACAGGACACCTCTCTGTCATCATAGGTCGAATAACGACCTTTACCATCCCAGGACACCTCTCTGTCATCATAGGTCGAATAAAGACGTTTACCATCCCAGGACACCTCTCTGTCATCATGGGTCGGATAACGACCTTTACCATCCCAGGATACCTCTCTGTCATCATAGGTCGAATAACGACCTTTACCATCCCAGCACACCTCTCTGTCATAATAGGTCGAATAACGACCTTTACCATCCCAGCACACCTCTCTGTCATAATAGGTCGAATAACGACCTTTACCATCCCAGGACGCCTCTCTGTCATAATAGGTCGAATAACGACCTTTACCATCCCAGTACACCTCTCTGTCATCATAGGTCGAATAATGACCAGAACCATCCCAGGACACCTCTCTGCCATCATAGGTCAAATAACGACCTTTACCATCCCAGCACACCTCTCTATCGCTTAAATGACATTTGTTACACGGTTAGTGTCAACAAATGGAAGCGATAACGTTTAGATACCATATGTTTATATACACTGTGCAGTGTAAACCTGTTCTTGTGTATTAAACAAGCAAAGGTTTGATCAAATGTAAACGAATTTGTCGGACTAGATTTTAATCTTAATGAAAAATCTGATCGTGTGTACAGTTCAGGGCTTTTTTCTTCCTGTTCTCAACAAGTTGGACGAGTTAACTCGTATATAATAAATGAGATCTGTCTACAGAAATCTGTCTACAAAACGGTTAATCGGTCTCTAAAAATAGAAATATGCTCAAGTAGTATACAAAATTTTACAATATCATTTTGAAATCAATTTTAGTCAAGTATTTTTTAGGTCCATACATACTACACAATAATTGTATTTAAGTGGAGTATGTCCAGATACCCCTATTTATTGAGGGGATAAAACATTATTGACAACAATAAAATTAACGATCAACAACTTCATATCTCGTTAGGAGATTTATAATTACTCAACTGCTAATTGTAGCTTATTCATTAGACCTAAAGAGCACGTGTATAAATCAGGATGTCACATTATCATCACCGCATTTGGAATGTTAAGGTGATGGTAAAATCGATAGTAGATCGATAGAAAATCGATAGAAGATCGATAGAAGATATCAATACTACACAATGTAAAACACATCAGTCATGTTATTTTTCAAAATTATGTTATCTATGCCTAACGATTTTATGGGGAAAAAATCAGCCAAATTAATGAAAAGTTAATTAGTTGTCTATTCTCAACTGATTGATCCATAAAATACACAAAATGTCGAGGAGTGTATTCTAGATAAACACTGTGGTTTACATCAAGAGAACTCCTCAGTTTTTGTGTTATTGTTCATAAACATAATAATAATCTAATTTAATCCTTAAAATTTAATCACAAATTGTAGTATTTTTTATGTTTGTAATATTTACAATACATTTGTATATCTATCTTGGCCCCTTTACTTCCATGATTGAAATATACAATATAACAAAGAGAAATATGATTAAGAGCCCCTACATCTTCCTTAATTGTATAATATGTAAATTAAAATTTGCCCTTCAGTCAGAAATGTTCCTATGTGCCACACCTGGAAGCTGTATCAAAATTCTCTATATACGTGTCATAAGAAATACCAATATATTGTCAGCTATTTTCCCTGTTTTAAATTATCAGTATTACACACCTTCCATCGTTTCGTGATTTTACATTTGTCGATAAGAAGTGACGCTAACTGATATGATATAACAAGGTTGCATATTTTATTCATGGGCCTTGAATGTCAACCATTTACCGTTGATGCGTGAAAAGCCTAAGCACGTGCAACCAATCAGTTTTTTTAATTGTCGTTATGACGACATGAATTGTTTACTATAATGAAAATGATTGTGACATGTTCAGATATCTCTAATTATTATCATTATTCTGTTCTACAGAGTCATGAACCAAGAACATTGCAACCTTTAAAAATTTCATTATTTACCAGTACCACGATAATGATACCATAGTTCAATGATTTAGCAGACGCATGAGTGAATAGCACCTTTCAAGACAAATGTAGAATTAGATACATGTCGTAGCGTTAAATAATAAATTTGCATCATACAATGTTTCGTCCTAGGACTTGTCAGTGATGCTACATCATACAATGTTTCGTCCTTCTAGTACTTGTCAGTGATGCTACATCATACAATGTTTCGTCCTTCTAGGACTTGTCAGTGATGCTACATCATACAATGTTTCGTCCTTCTAGGACCCGTCACTGATGCTTAAGGCTTAAAGTTCAACTTGGTCGAAAGAAATGTCAAATATCAATAAATTTCATAATTTTCAGCATTGATCTTCATTAGAACGTTAAGTACACCATGTAAGTATATAAAGATATAGGATATCTCGCCTATATAATAAATCATATTAGTGTAATGTCCTTAAATCACATACTTGTCTTCAATACAAAATGAACTTTCAAACCTGAAGCAGTATTGTTATTTTCTTACTTATTGGAATCAATAGTTCGTTCTAAACAGGCATTGCTTTTCTTTGTTGCTTTCCTGAGCAGTCAGACATCGTCAATCTTTGTATCCTTCAGAATTGGATACAACCAGGGTAGTCACATATTGATTTTATGTGTCTTTTGTGAAGACAACCTGAATTTGTACGGTGCTAAAATCATTTCAATGTTCGAGGTATGTGTAATGAGATGTTTCTGAGGAAGTGACCACCCACTGTAATACATGTCGACCTGCTAGACCGGATCCAATGCGAGCTTGAGCTTACGATTACAAAGAAAATTCAACGATATGGACCGATCAAATTTCAAGAGACAATTTCCTATATTTACATTTGCACTGCATATCATCGAAATGAACATAAGACATCTGATTGGTGTATTTTTCCTATAACATACATAGACAGTATGGCTGGTACAGTAAAACATTAACTATATAAGTATTATATTATATACTTACATTATATAAGTATGTTAAGATATATATGTATACAGATATAAGTCCGCGTGCAGCAATATTCTGTCTCTTATTAATTTCAGTTAATTATTGTATTTAAATTGTTAGAAAATATATTTGTAAATAAACGATTTAATTCGGTATACTGCCGGACCTATTTTGGTTTCTATATCAGGGAGGTATTCCCACAAACAGTTGTTGATCCTTCAATTGAACGGTGTTCTAACACAGGTGTACTATTACTATCTTTCTTAAGACAGAGGATTTTAAAGTGGACTTGATGTAAAATACAAAAATACATCGATAAATTGTGTATGTGTGTGCGTGTGTTTTAAATATATTGTTGTGTAACATATATACATTGATTTACCAATATACAATGTACATGTACAAAGGTAAAAACCAATATATGTTACACACCAATGAATGTAAAAATCTTAAAACCAGTTCATAGTTCACAGGTAGTCAAGTATACTAACTAAATGAGAATTTACAGACAAGATTTCGTTTCATAACAGTTCTAACAATAACAGTTGTACATTTTATACGAGTCAGCATAAACACACAACTGATACAGGAATGTCCGGACATACAGCAGAAAATCTATTGTAATCAATCACCAAAACAGGAAACCTCTGCTTCACCACCTCGCCTACTTACCATCGCCTACTTACCATGTTTGGTGGGTATATAAAATGCAAAATAAAGAAGAGAAACAAACGGAGAGGATTTGTGTGTAGAGAGGAAGGGATCTCAGACTAAATATTTATTGTTCAAACTTGTGACTTTCGTCTGTAACGAAGCGTGTACATCAAGGCTGCCTGTATCTTTGGTCTCACAGCTCCATAGTGGGAGTATTAAGTACATATCTGTGTTTTAATTGTATTTTGATGTAATCTTTCATACCCCATTAAAATATTCTATAGCCTAAAAGGTTGTTATTATCTCACGACCGCGCGCAATTTATAAATGATTCTTAGGTATGTGCTTACTCGTTCGATCAATTCTGTTCAGATTACTTTACCTTGCATTGTAAACATCACCAATTCAGAATATAAACGACTAGGTTTTTTTTACAATAGAACAGTTTTCAGATTGTGCATTTCGTGAAATGTAGAATTCGTGACACAAGATATAATTACGTTCTTTATGATGGATCGGGTATAATTACGTGGAATAAACTGCTATCACGCTGACAATGAATCTAATTTTGGAAAGTTATGTAATAAAATTTCACAACCTATATTGGAGTATTTTTTCTATAGAGGATGAATCTCTTTCCTTGTGACTTCAATTATTAGAAGGCAAAAGTGAGATAAAAGAATCTTTCAACTGCAGCTGCATATTTATGTCTTGTAATATCTCGATAGTAACAATATGTTGACTTTGTGTTTGTCAGTGTTATTGGGGTATATAAAAGATATATGTTTGCTTGTGTCGACAAGGTATCAAAATGTCATTATGATTGATCACGTGATGCCCAGTCTTTATTGTTAATATAACTACAGTCTTGTAAACGATAATCAGGAATACGTTTACGATTTGATATTATCCTTGACATTAGCACTAAATAATACCTAAACAGGGACACAATTCCTCTTCATACTCCTATATATAAACGCCCAATGATCACTGAATAATTTGTAAGTATTAACTGCCACAAGAAATAGTTGTTAGAAAATAAATAACACCTTTCAAAACAGTAGTGCCAAATAATTAACTGTATCATACAGCTGTTTCATCCTTCTAGGACTCTTAGGTGAAAATAAGGGCCGTACTGTTGAGTGAGGTGACAAGGCAAGATCCATAGTGATGAATATAAAGCTGTATGTGGGGACTCGAATAACTCCAAAATGCATTAAATTTCGCGAGTTTGGTTTTCAAAGAATGTCACCTGTTCTATGTTATGATTCATGAAGAACTTTTGTGTTTGTGTTTTTGACAACAGGAACTATCCAAAAAGACAAGTTTGACAGAACGACAAATACAGAGATGGTTCAGATACAGACGTGAACAAGATAAGCCAGGGCGGATGAAAAAGTTCAGGGAATGCAGGTATGAGCAAAAACATGCAATTAAGTACTGTTTCAGCGCTTCTGAAATAAAGAGGATATGTTCTTTTTACATGCTGTAAGTTTTATCGATAGATGTGATGCATGACGAAGCTTAAGGTATGGATGACGAAGAAGACTGACTGTTGTGTTGACGTCACAGACCATGACTATAATTGTTGACGTTCGATGGAACCTGTGTGCGACACTTCGGTACCGCTTGGTCATGTGTGTTGACACTTTTGTATAACTTGTCGATATTTGTGACAATGCAGTATGTTGGTTTTGGCGCCGCCACGAATCAGAACAGCCGTCGGTGTTTTTGACAGACTGTCCGTTGTCACATATACTTATGCGTTGATTTGAATCTACTTAAAACAGCAAGATGATATAACCAGACCCGCCTTATTGATCTATATGTCGATATATTTAGCTTCGTTTCTGTGAAGGACGAAACAGCAGTATGACAAAGTTTAATTCATTATTTGGCTACACTGGTCCAAGAGAGGAAAAGACAGCAGTATGATAAAGTTTTAAAAGGCATGTTTTTCTATCATCATTTAGTTCTAAATCTGTTTTGAAATTTGCTATTCACTTGTACGTGTATAAGAAATCTTGAAGATGTTGACGTTCATCATAGGTGATATTTTTATGAAATACTTGTCTTTATTTATTTGTGTATACATTGTTTTCTTTGGTTTCTGGTTTCAAAATATTTTATTTATACAAAAACAAATTGCATTAATAGGATCGGACAGCAGGCATAAGCCTATATAAGTCCTCTCCGAAGACAACACAGGTGGTCAGACAGTTATAGAATAGAATAAACATGTATACAGACATCAGTCTTTAGCACACTTTCATACTAAGTATATACAACATACATACATACATACATACATGCATGCATGGATGCATGCATGCAGACAGACAGACAACTACTGAGTTTTATGTAATTAATGATTGTAAGGGAGATAACTCTTATTCATTTCGGTAACTAGACATAATTAGTAAAAAAAATATAAAATAATCCAATCTGTAGAATTTAGTAGTTGTTAAATGAAATAAATGCATATTTAGTATACTTGTTCCTCCATAGAGACAGGATTTGGGTCATAAGAGTCCATGGTAGTAAAGTTGACCCTCTTCCCGTCCAATGGAGAGGCAAGTATAGCTGTATGTGCATTAATGTTGAATAGAATTAATTTTCCCAAATATAAAGGATTTTCTGTTCTAGAATTACTAGTGAGTTATATCCCTTTTTATGAATCGTTTTGAGATATCAAACCAGATTATTTTCTTTGTATATGATTCCTATTCTATCGTTTTGCTTTTCAGCTGGTATTTCCTGTTCTATACAACCAGTTTCTGTTGTGCTTTGTATATTCTCTGGGATGTAAGTATTGTACCTATGTAAGTTACATTTGTATAGGTTTAGTCATTGAAGTACTTAACACTTCAAATCACACGAATTACCACAAAGAAATGGATAGTTGACATTTAATGCATGAAGGAATGAAGCTAAAATAAAACTAGATTTATGAGCAAAATGTGAAATCACATACACTTTTTACCGATACCTTGTTGGACGTGTCAGCTCATTCTTATTAAATGTCATGTAATCAGCTTTGAAACATTAAATATACACTTGTTGATTTTCAGAAACCTTACTTTTGGGATTTTAAACACTGCTGGATTAACAACGCTAGACAAGTAAGTTCTCAATTAATTTCCCTCTAAAGAATTTAGCGGAGAGGTTAGGAAAGCTACAAAACAACTTCTCTTGTTTTTTTGTGTTGCTGTTCTACCGAACACCGAATTAACGCCAGACTTGCGAGATTACATATTTTTATGATACTTATGTTAGCCCTCATGATGATTTATCGATAGTAAATCTGCCACCTGGTGGTGACATTCTTAATTAATGATTTATCATACATATGGTGTGAACGTTGAAAAAAGTTGTTTTTTTTTTCTGTAGTTAGATTACACATACTATGGTTTGTTATCAAGTTGTCCGCGCGGACAATTTGCATTAATGAATAGCTGCGTTTTTCATACACCTGTGTTTAAGAGCATGTGTTCCCATGGTTCACGATTCCTTTTTTGTGTGTGCCTATCTGTTTATGTTATGTTTACTTCTGTGTACCCCTGACAATATCTTCATTTCGAATTACATCTGCTAATGTCGACAGTCCTAAATGATAAGTTTGATACAGAAATTAAAGTTTTAACAACGTAAATCATTATTTTCATTGAATCCTTCAATTTTATTTGTGTATTGTCTGGAAATGATTATTATGATGTATTGTTTGTGTGAAATAATTTCATTATAACAAGAGGGTGAAGACGCATACTCCTTTGGAACACATGGTCTGACTTTTGTTTTGTTTTCATGAGTCGCGGTGTACGTATTTCTTTTGTTCATGTTTTACCTTAGTTTTATAGAATATGAGTTTGAATTATGATTCATTGACATGTTGCTAATTTCTTTGTTAATATATCAAAATATCATTCCTATGACAATTCTACATAATTATACTGTCTACTATGGATATTGTTTCAGCATGTTACCAATGATATTTACTGGTACTACACCATAGAGATGGGGTTCTACTGGCATTGTCTGGTCACTCTGATGACTGACACCAAAAGAACGGATTTTCCTGAAATGGTCATCCATCATTTTGTCACCATTCTGTTGATATATTTCTCCTTCATGTGTAACCAGACTCGAATTGGAGCACTAGTGCTGCTATTACACGACTCCAACGATATCATGATGTCTGTATGTATGTTATATCAATGACTTACGTTTTTTACAAGTATTTATACACATTATACTTTGTAGTTATTTACACATCATTGACCAGGAACTGGATACTGTAAACATACACACTGGATACTGTAAACGTACACATTATACTTTGTAGTTATTTACACATCATTGACCAGGAACTGGATACTGTAAACATACACACTGGATACTGTAAACATACACATTATACTTTGTAGTTATTTACACATCATTGACCAGAAACTGGATACTGTAAACATACACACTGGATACTGTAAACATACACACTGGATACTGTAAACATACACACTGGATACTGTAAACATACACATTATACTTTGTAGTTATTTACACATCATTGACCAGAAACTGAATACTGTAAACATACACACTGGATACTGTAAACGTACACACTGGATACTGTAAACATACACACTGGGTACTGTAAACATACACACTGGATACTGTAAACATACACACTGGATACTGTAAACATACACACTGGGTACTGTAAACGTACACACTGGATACTGTAAACATACACACTGGATACTGTAAACATACACACTGGGTACTGTAAACGTACACACTGGATACTGTAAACATACACATACACACTGGATACTGTAAACATACACACTGGGTACTGTAAACGTACACACTGGATACTGTAAACGTACACACTGGATACTGTAAACATACACACTGGATACTGTAAACGTACACACTGGATACTGTAAACGTACACACTGGGTACTGTAAACGTACACACTGGATACTGTAAACATACACACTGGGTACTGTAAACATACACACTGGATACTGTAAACATATACATTTTGATTACTATTTTAGAGCCTTAAACAAAAAGTATTGAGCTAAAATATAAATATGGTAATTGCAGTGCCTGTATACTTCATATAGTGTAACAGTTGATGTAAACTTCAGAATATGTTTTCGTATTATTTTCCGTGCTTTCTCAATGATTTTTTGCGCATTTTAATCAAATGCGACATAAGTACGGAAATAGAAATTCGAAACTTATATTTGTTTATTTCCTGCATACTTAACGGTGAAAATGCGGAAAAGTTAGACACGGGGAAGTTGTGTAGGACTGTTACGGGTAAAATAACGAAACAAGTTGTGTATGTCTGTTAGGGGTGAATAATAAAACCTGTGTTTTCTAGTAATATTTCTCATTTATTGATGAATGAACGGGGAAGTTGTGTATGTCTGTTAGGGGGGAATAATAAAACCTGTGTTTTCTAGTCATAGTTCTCATTTATTGATGAATGAACGGGGAAGTTGTGTATGTCTGTTAGGGGGGAATAATAAAACCTGTGTTTTCTAGTCATAGTTCTCATTTATTGATGAATGAACGGGGAAGTTGTGTATGTCTGTTAGGGGTGAATAATAAAACCTGTGTTTTCTAGTCATAGTTCTCATTTATTGATGAATGAACGGGGAAGTTGTGTATGTCTGTTAGGGGTGAATAATAAAACCTGTGTTTTCTAGTCATATTTCTCATTTATTGATGAATGAACGGGGAAGTTGTGTATGTCTGTTAGGGGTGAATAATAAAACCTGTGTTTTCTAGTCATATTTCTCATTTATTGATGAATGAACGGGGAAGTTGTGTATGTCTGTTAGGGGTGAATAATAAAACCTGTGTTTTCTAGTCATATTTCTCATTTATTGATGAATGAACGGGGAAGTTGTGTATGTCTGTTAGGGGTGAATAATAAAACCTGTGTTTTCTAGTCATATTTCTCATTTATTGATGAATGAACGGGGAAGTTGTGTATGTCTGTTAGGGGTGAATAATAAAACCTGTGTTTTCTAGTCATAGTTCTCATTTATTGATGAATGAACGGGGAAGTTGTGTATGTCTGTTAGGGGTGAATAATAAAACCTGTGTTTTCTAGTCATATTTCTCATTTATTGATGAATGAACGGGGAAGTTGTGTATGTCTGTTGGGGGGAATAATAAAACCTGTGTTTTCTAGTCATAGTTCTCATTTATTGATGAATGAATCCATTATGCTAAGTTAATTCATTGTTGTAATATGATTTGTACCAGTAAAAGCTTCCTCATTAAAATTTGTTTTTTAAAGTTGTGAACAATGTCAAATGTCTCTAATTTCAGGCTTCTAAGAGTGTCAACTATTTAAAGAAACAACAATTAGCGGAAGTTTTATTCGTCCTGTTTTTTGCGCTCTGGATATTTTCCAAGCTGTATATCTATCCGTTCAGGTGAGTAGTAAAGTCTTTTATGTGTCGGGGTGGATTGTGAAGGATTATATGTGTCGGGATGGATTGTGAAGGATAATATGTGTCGGGGTGGATTGTGAAGGATTATATGTGTCGGGGTGGATTGTCAAGGATTATATGTGTCGGGATGGATTGTCAAGGCTTATATGTGTCGGGATGGATTGTCAAGGATTATATGTGTCGGGGTGGATTGTCAAGGATTATATGTGTCGAGATGGATTGTCAAGGATTATATGTGTCGGGATGGATTATCAAGGCTTATATGTGTCGGGATGGATTGTCAAGGATTATATGTGTCGGGGTGGATTGTCAAGGCTTATATGTGTCGGGTGGATTGTCAAGGATTATATGTGTCGTGGTGGATTGTCAAGGATTATATGTGTCGGGGTGGATTGTCAAGGATTATATGTGTCGGGGTGGATTGTCAAGGATTATATGTGTCGGGGTGGATTGTGAAGGCTTATATGTGTCGGGGTGGATTGTCAAGGCTTATATGTGTCGGGGTGGATTGTCAAGGATTATATGTGTCGGGGTGGATTGTCAAGGATTATATGTGTCGGGTGGATTGTCAAGGATTATATGTGTCGGGTGGATTGTCAAGGATTATATGTGTCGGGTGGATTGTCAAGGATTATATGTGTCGTGGTGGATTGTCAAGGATTATATGTGTCGGGTGGATTGTAAAACATTGTATGTGTCGGGTTTGATTGTAAAACATATGTGTCGGGGTGGATTGTCAAGGATTATATGTGTCGGGTGGATTGCCAAGGCTTATATGTGTCGGGTGGATTGTCAAGGATTATATGTGTCGGGTGGATTGTCAAGGCTTATATGTGTCGGGGTGGATTGTCAAGGATTATATGTGTCGGGTGGATTGTCAAGGATTATATGTGTCGGGTGGATTGTCAAGGATTATATGTGTCGGGGTGGATTGTCAAGGATTATATGTGTCGGGGTGGATTGTGATATGTGTCGGGGTGGATTGTGAAGGCTTATATGTGTCGGGGTGGATTGTCAAGGATTATATGTGTCGGGGTGGATTGTGAAGGCTTACATGTGTCGGGGTGGATTGTCAAGGGTGGATTGTCAAGGATTATATGTGTCGGGGTGGATTGTGAAGGCTTATATGTGTCGGGGTGGATTGTGAAGGCTTATATGTGTCGGGGTGGATTGTCAAGGATTATATGTGTCGGGATGGATTGTCAAGGATTATATGTGTCGAGTGGATTGTCAAGGATTATATGTGTCGGGTGGATTGTCAAGGATTATATGTGTCGGGGTGGATTGTCAAGGATTATGTGTCGGGTGGATTGCCAAGGATTATATGTGTCGGGGTGGATTGTCAAGGATTATGTGTCGGGTGGATTGCCAAGGCTTATATGTGTCGGGTGGATTGTCAAGGCTTATATGTGTCGGGTGGATTGTCAAGGATTATATGTATCGGGGTTGATTGTCAAGGATTATATGTGTCGGGGGGATTGCCAAGGCTTATATGTGTCGGGGTGGATTTTCAAGGCTTACATGTGTCGGGGTGGATTGTCAAGGATTATATGTGTCGGGGTGGATTGTCAAGGATTATATGTGTCGGGGTGGATTGTCAAGGATTATATGTGTCGGGTGGATTGTCAAGGATTATATGTGTCGGGGTGGATTGTCAAGAATTATATGTGTCGGGTGGATTGTCAAGGATTATATGTGTCGGGTGGATTGTCAAGGATTATATGTGTCGGGTGGATTGTCAAGAATTATATGTGTCGGGGTGGATTGTCAAGGATTATATGTGTCGGGTGGATTGTCAAGGATTATATGTGTCGGGTGGATTGTCAAGGATTATATGTGTCGGGTGGATTGTCAAGGATTATATGTGTCGGGGTGGATTGTCAAGAATGATATGTGTCGGGTAGATTGCCAAGAATTATATGTGTCGGGTGGATTGTCAAGGCTTATTTGTGTCGGGTGGATTGTCAAGGATTATATGTGTCGGGTGGATTGCCAAGAATTATATGTGTCGGGGTGGATTTTCAAGGATAATATGTGTCGGGTGGATTGTCAAGGATTTTATGTGTCGGGGTGGATTGTCAAGGATTATATGTGTCGGGGTGGATTGTCAAGAATTATATGTGTCGGGATGGATTGTCAAAAATTATATGTGTAGGGGTGGATTGTCAAGGCTAGTATGTGTCGGGATGGATTGTTAAACATTATATGTGTCGGGGTGGATTGTCAAGAACAAATTTGTGTGGTACTGTAAAGTTTTTGTTTCGTCGGGTGTCATTACTCTGTATATCCTTAAACCTTCTGATAGACACAAACTGATATATGAAATATTAAATAAAATTGTAATAGTGCATTTTCATAATACAATTTATCTAAAAACTGTATGTGGTTTGGTAGCACAGTGTCCGCGTTCTACCCTTTCACCTAGACGTACATGGTGCGATTTCCCGAATGGACATGATAGGGTCTGTGGGTCACCTGCCTGACCATGTTTTTTCCGGTAATTTTTCAGACTGTACAGAATAAATATTTGATAGTTACTGACGCTGTGGCTTCTAATATTCCAGGATGGTGTGGTCTGCCACTTTTACATCACAACAGTATATACCTAACGTCACACGTTACCCTGTTTACTGGCTCCTAAACGGTCTACTGTGGGTACTACAAGTACTACATATCTTATGGACTGTTATGCTTGTCGGCATCATCACCTCTAAGTTTACTGGCGACAAGAAGGTAAGAATATGTTATTATCATCACACATTCATTCACTTCCGGAAATACTTATCCCGACTTCGGTCATGTTATTAGATCACGTTGAATCTTTTCTATTAAAATACCTATATTAGGTGAAAAAGTTGAAGAAAAAAAATGCTTTCTTGTGACTTCTTCCTCGTATGAGAAACTTTAACATGTCATGTCATTCCCTGTTTATATTGAAATCACTATAATATTGCGGACAGATGAGAGACGTCAGGAGTGACACGGAAGAATCATCCGGATTAGAAGACACCGACGTTTCCAAGGAAACGGGTGTGATAAGTAATGGATCCACAGAAGGATTGAGTAGACGTCCACAAACGACAGGAAATAGAGGTTAAAGGTCGATGTATACCAGACAGTCTGGGTAGACATCCACAAACGACAGGAAACAGAGGTTAAAGGTCGATGTATACCAGACAGTCTGAGTAGACATCCATAAACGACAGGAAACAGAGGTTAAAGGTCGATGTATACCAGACAGTCTGGGTAGACATCCACAAACGACAGGAAACAGAGGTTAAAGGTCGATGTATACCAGACAGTCTGAGTAGACATCCATAAACGACAGGAAACAGAGGTTAAAGGTCGATGTATACCAGACAGTCTGGGTAGACATCCACAAACGACAGGAAACAGAGGTTAAAGGTCGATGTATACCAGACAGTCTGAGTAGACGTCCATAAAAACAGGTAACAGAGGTTTTTTTCAGGACTTATTTTATGCACAGGTGCCTATAAGGTATATTTGTAGATATCTCACACTTTAATATCATAGGAGTTGTAAATTTGGATAGGTAGATTTTGCGGTTTTATCAGAATCTTAAAGTCAATAGTATATAAGGGAAGATATCCGGTTTTCTTAACTTTACCTTCATTGTGTAAGTATTTGAATATTTTATATTCTTTGTGATCGTAAAGTAATAAATTCATCTAATAATACAACTGATATCATTAGACTTTCGTCATTCTATCAATGTTTATAACAAGGTAAGATTGCTCATCGAGAAAAATGAGTCAGATTCATCTACATCGTTAGTTTTATACATTATTCCATTGTACGATATAAAACTGGGCGGGTTTAATGTTCGTGAGTTTTCCTTATGGTCCGCTATTGTTTAATTGTTCTCATTTCCGAATACTTAAATTAATTTGAGGTTAAATTGAGGTTATGTTGACATATCGTTATTTCTTTGTTGTTTTGATTGACAATCGATAAAATGAAGTCTGCTCCGTGACTATTTCGTCAATCCTAACTTAACTTTCATATTGTGATCGACTGTCAACATAGTTCGGTCTGATACGTAAAAATATTCCAAAGTTTCGTTATCTACGGAGGTTCTTACAGGTTCCGAACGTTCCCTTCATCTACGTACGTTCGGAGTTCACTTTGACCGCGTTCATAACGTGCTACATAAATGCAGTGTGTGACTTTTGAATTAAATTCTGGTGTGAATGTTTTAAGATAAGATAGTATTTTTTACATTCGTGCATGGAATCGGTATCTAATGATATCTATAATTGTGATGACGATGTAACTTACTTTCTGTTTTATTCTTCACAACCACTGTAACATAAAATCTAAATTCCTTTTAGCTAATGAAAACCCATATCTGATTTGGAAAAAATATTGATTTAAAAATAAGCAATTTTAAAAACTACTTTCGGTGAGAGTTTTCCATCAGACTGTTTCTAGTGGACTGTTTTACTCAGGTCATGGATGAATGGATGTTTACTGTGCTTTGCCCTTTATTGAGAATTCTGTGATTTTCATTGTATAGAAAACTTTTTATTGTAAAAAATTATATATTTTTTTTTACTTTGTATGGTTTTGAAGAAGAAGATGTCATATAGTCCCGACTTTTGTGCATTGGCTGTGATAAATGTATGAAAGTAATACACGAAGCTATGAATGTGGTTTGATTATCATCAATTAAGAACAAGCATATCATTAATCATTACATTTTGTTGAAAAGTGCTGTCATATCATATATTTCGTGGGTCTAAATTTTTGAGGTTTTCAAATCAAACACTTGGTTTTGTGGATAAATATATAGCTCAATGAATTATTCATGTTTATTTTAACAGTTTATCAGCTTATAAATTCATTGATGAAGAGTAACCACGAAATCAACGAAAACAGACCCCACGATAATTAATGGTTTCACAGTAAGGTGAAAAAATACAGGGGAAAAGGGGAAAACAAAGCCGGTGTTGATACTAACAAATTCCTTTTTATCATTCCTAAATCTCATTTTTTGGGGAAATAAAGAGAGTTTATCTGTCGTATAACTATATGGTGTCCTAAATACATCAGAAAAATCATAGCGGGAAATACTTGTCCTTTGAGATATATACAGAGTTACTGTTCTTGGCGAGTGAACAGTTTCTTGTGCATGAAAGCCCGAGTTTGTTGAGTTTTCCGTCGGTTGTTCGCTATCGATGAAAAATTAACTCTATTACTTTCGGCGAATTAGAGTTGAAGTATTCATGAAAATGTACAATTAATTTCTAATTTAAAAGCAAACAGAATTTCACCGTCAAAAAAGGTTATCGTGAAGTCAGGAGATAGTCCGTGACTGTATACCGAGAGTACGCCTTGCAGGGGTTTCCCTGGTTTCGCGTTTATAACTTTTCTTTTTCTCAGCCAATCGCATATTACTTTTGAAATGACGTAGGACGATTATCCATCATCTTATTATACCAACCAATGAAATCGCTTGAATGAAGCAAATGTCGTCATTTCGATCTAATTTAGAGTTGGGAAATTCCAACAAAGGGAATTTCTTACCCCGGTATTTGTCACGACAAATCCAGAGCTTCGCATGCTAAAATATGAACGCATATGAGTTTTGAATAATTTCTTGATATAAAAACAGTACACTTACTTCACAATAAACGAGAAAGAACTTACGAATAACATGAAACTGTGTCTCCGTCCGGGCGACGAATTCGGCTTGAGCGGGCTCCTATCATGCTTAGCGTTGTAGTCAAGAACGACAACTCAAGTTCGCGGGAGTGTTAATATTTCACGATATGTATAAATGAATGGTTATACTCTTATGCCATGTTCAAATCTATTGTCGGTCTGTCATAAAAAAACTAATCCAAGGATGATTTCTCCATAATTATTTTGTTTACAAGTTAATATAAATATATTTCATCCAAATCTCACAAATATTTACAAAACACGTTTCAATACATATAAGAATGAGACACAGTAGAGCCAAGTAATGAATTAAACTGCATCATACAGCTATACATTAGATATGATGAGGGACTTAGATTGTTGTAACAGAGAAGGCCTCCCCCGCCCATCATTCACCCTACCGCGTCTGAGGGATCTAGACTGTTGTAACAGAGGTCTCCCCACCCATCATTCACCATACAGCGTCTGAGGGACCTAGATTGTTGTAACAGAGAAGGCGTCCCCCACCCATCATTCACCCTACAGCGTCTGAGGGACCTAGATTGTTGCAACAGAGAAAGCGTCCCCCACCCATCATTCACCCTACAGCGTCTGAGGGACCTAGATTGTTGTAACAAAGAAGGCGTCCCCCACCCATCATTCACCATACAGCGTCTGAGAGACCTAGATTGTTGTTACCGAGAAGGCCTCCCCCACCCATCATTCACCATACAGTGTCTGAGGGACCTAGATTGTTGTTACCGAGAAGGCCTCCCCTACCCATCATTCACCATACAGCGTCTGAGGGACCTAGATTGTTGTAACAGAGAAGGCCTCCCCCACCCATCATTCACCTTACAGCGTCTGAGGGACCTAGATTGTTGTAACCGAGAAGGCGTCCCCAACTCTAAACTTTGCCACAACTCGAACGAATTAAAACTTGACGTGCAAGATTTTATTTTAAATATGTATTCTTGCCTTGACAAAATATCTTTATGCATATATTATCTCCATTTTACACTTTTGAACAATTTTGTTTTATCCCCAAAGGTAGCGAAAAATTAAAACCGCCGACAATAAACTTAACAGGACTCAAATACGATGTTATGCACGATGAATAAGTATACTCTTGGCATGAACACAAAATATATTTACTCAAGAAATCAACCATTGTATAAAAGCACTTATGAGTACAGAACAAGCCCTCACATATAAACACGTACAGATATTTGTTTATTTTTGTACAAACCTTGATGTCCTTAATAACCGGTACTTGCTTACCTATTAACAAAAACACGTGTCTAAGCGTTTGTGTATTTCAATGCTATCTATAGGCTTATTTGTAAAATTAAGTCTGTACTCAAAAACTGTCCTCAGGTACAACATTTTGTATGCTCAATCACGCTGTGAATGCAGACGTTTGTGCTTAGTCCTCACAATGACATACAGTGTATCAGTATGTTAGGATTTAAAAAAAAAAACCAAGTGCTGTGTTATGTGTGATCAACAGTTTTACACACCGATTTTCCCTTATGACATATTGGTGTCGATTTTGTTCATTTTTGTAGTTGTTTTGTAGCCGCAAAAATAAAAACATCTATTTTTCATATTTCAATATTGTTTGTTTTATAAGATGTATGCACCAACGTTTGTTTTAAGAAATAAACGATAAACTTGATGTTAATAAATGTAAATATTTGTGATCCCCACGGTACTCAATCGATGAAATTTTGTTTGAAATATTCTTGATATTTTTTATAATGCTGTATTCATTGCTTTACTCACAGACACAAGTTTAACAAGTCATTGACAGAATTGAATACGTTTGATAGAATTGATTGTGTTTGACACATTTACTCTCAGCATATGTCGAGGAAAACTCGTATACATACATTTGTATGAATAATGCGTTTTTATCAGGAGAAAAAAAGCATTTGTGAATTTATATGTACAAAAGTCTTGCATGCCGAAACACGAAAAAGCATTTGCTCTTCAGAATTATGTTGCAGATGGCAGCGCCGTCAGTCCGACATTGACTGATACTAAGACGAGGTTTATTCCCTCCGAAGGACAAGTTTTCTCTGAATCCGTCATTTTCTTTGAAACTGTCCTGCAATGGGTACTAACACAATTGTATGAATAATCAACATAATCTTACACAGTTGCAAATCTGTTGACATTTTGTCCAAAGTTGCTGAATAAATCAATTCATAACATGATTATTGTGTTTATTCTCATTTAATCCTCAAAACGGCCGTGTGTTATAAAGTCGTAGTTTTAATCCCCCCCCCCCCCCATTTTATTTTAAAAAAAATACGACCCCTTAATAACGATTGTGAGTCATTATTATTATTGGAGATAGAGGTTATTTTAATAAGTTTGAAAAACATACAAACTTATGATATAAAGAATTCAATTATTCAAGAGGCGAGATAGACTCCGACTTTCGCTGTGACGTCTGAGATAAACACCACACATACGCCACGTCTGAGATAAACACCACACATACGTCACGTCTGAGATAAACACCACACATACATCACGTCTGAGATAAACACCACACATACACCACGTCTGAGATAAACACCACACATACACCACGTCTGAGATAAACACCACACAATCCACACATACACCACGTCTGAGATAAACACCACACAATCCACACATACACCACGTCTGAGATAAACACCACACATACACCACGTCTGAGATAAACACCACACATACACGTCTGAGATAAACGCCACACATACATGCTACTAAACAAGTATCATGACTCCGGGCCTATTGCTTGTAGAGTTCTCAACACATTTGACACATGTGACCTTGAAAGTGGGTCAATGTCTATTATTTGAATAAATTAGGTAGCCCTACATGCAATTATGTTAGAGTAACAATAGGCAATACACGGTGGTTATAATCAAGATCTTTCGGGTAAGATGACTAAAATTTTCCCAAAAATACTTCAAGACAAGTGTGTCTTCTGTACAGTCGTTTGGGCCAATTCGGTTACGCAGTTATATTTTCTTAAAAACATCTTTTAGTTTGGCCTGCTGCAAACTGTCATTAATATTTTCAATCAGTACAAACTAATCTGACCTTCTTTACATCGACTTTATTTATAAGCCTGAAGTCGATGAACTTCCGATCGATACAAGAGATCTCGGAGGGATCTCAGCGCCCAACATTGTATGATATTTATATGCTCATTGAAAGTTCGATCTTTCCCCTTCTCTGTTTTTGCTCTTAATGATAAGACATTTGAACATTCCTTTGCTAGGCAAAATCCAAGATGGTTGCATGTCGGCCATTTTGTGATTTTGATCAGTCCCAAACTCAAACGGTTACAACAAGGGACCTAAAGGAACCTATATACGAAATTTGAGAAAGATCTTTAGAGTAGTTCTCAAGAAATAGTGATAACAATTTTCGAAGTCAAAATACAAGATGGCCGCTAGTGGGCCATTTTTTGTGATCAGTTCCAAAATGAAACATGCACAACTAGGAACTAAGTGGAACCTACATTTGAAATTTGAATAAAAAAAAACTATTCAGTAGTTTTTAAGCAAGTGATAACAAACTTGAAAAACCAAAATCCAAGATGGCCATCTGTCGGCCATTTTGTTTTTCTGATCAGTCCTAAAATTGAAGGAGTACATCTAGGGACCACAAGGAACCTATATATGAAATCTGAGTAAGATCTATAGAGTAGTTCTCAGAAAATAGCAATAACAAACATGCAAAGTCAAAATCCACGATGACCGCCTGTCGGCCACTTTGTTTTTTTTATCAGTCCAAAAATCAAATGGGCAGAATAGGGACCAAGGGGAACCTACATATGCAATTTGAGAGAGAGATCCATCCAGCGCTTCTCAAGAAATAGCGATAACAAATATTGTTCACGGAAGGACGACACACGGACGACCGGACGAACGACTGATGGATGACTACACAGAAGAGGGACCACAGATGCAGAGCCATTTAAATAGCCCACCATCTGATAATAAAAAGGTTAATAGAACGTCAGAATAATTAAGAGTACAATTTAATGAGCCGTATCTAAAAAGGTGGAGATGGAATTCGTGGCTCATCTGAATACTTGTAAACCGGCGTGTCTTCACATCAGGATCTCTGATATTTAATGCTGTAAGCGGTGCAGAATCCGATGTTTCAATTCCAGGACTAAACGGTGTGATAGCAACTCTAGCTAAAAGCATGTACATGTATCATGTCAGCCAGTTATAGGGTTTTCTTCTTGTTAAGGGTCTGCAAAAGGAACAGACAAAACAAAGCAGTTTAAGATCATATCTTTTTATTGAAAAATAAACTGCACACGCTAGCATTATCATTTGTACTAAACCCTTCACTATATTCCAAGTTTAGGAACTACTGCCCAATCATTAATTTTCGAGATAAAAACATTCTTATTTATTTTATGGGTAATGTCAATCAATAAACTGTGGAACATTTGACCTTATTTTGTAATATTCGTGCTACATGTATACACCAATGAAATCAAGTGCCCACAAAAAAGGAACAGAGCCCGGAGTAAATGTGTGATTTTATTAACCAAAGGAACACGGCCCTGGGTAAATGTGTGGTTTTATTAACCAAAGGAACAGGGCCCCGTGTAAATGTGTGATTTTATTAACCAAAGGAACAGGGCCCCGAGTAAATGTGTGATTTTATTAACCAACGGAACAGGGCCGTGGGTAAATGTGTGATTTTACTAACCAAAGAAACAGACTATACCAAGGTATTGTTCTCAGTAAAAACTCATTACTTTCACTCTTTAACTTTGATATTTTTATGCTCGAGACGTGTTTCATAAAATTTATGAAATCGAAACAAATTTAAGATACTTTTTATCACATGACCCAGAAAAATGACATTTTGACAAATTTAATTCAACATGCAGAGGAAAAAATCAAACAAGCTGCCTCACTGTTGCTACATTTCCAGTGACTTTACTTCGTTGTCCTATTATGTCTTCACAATCAAGTTCTAACTGGCACAGCCAATGAAAAATGCTTCAGGTTATATTACCCTAGTGACGTAACCTAGGTGAGTTCACTGTTTATTTAACAGGTTTTAGGTCCACTGTTACGACCTGGCGGACTTGCAGTGGAGGACAACAGGCGGATTATATGATACCTACCTAGTGTAAAAATAAAAATTAAGTCTGAATATATAGATATCCATATGTATCGATATGTATATATTGTTATATATTTGATATGTATATATTGTTATATATTTGATATGTACATATTGTTATATATTGTTATATATTTGATATGTACATATTGTTATATATTTGATATGTATATATTGTTATATATTTGATATGTATATATTGTTATATATTGTTATATATTTGATATGTACATATTGTTATATAATTGATATGTATATATTGTTATATATTTGATATGTATATATATTTGTTATATATTGTTATATATTTGATATGTATATATTGTTATATATTGTTATATATTTGATATGTACATATTGTTATATAATTGATATGTATATATTGTTATATAATTGATATGTACATACTGTTATATAATTGATATGTATATATTGTTATATAATTGATATGTATATATTGTTATATATTTGATATGTATATATTGTTATATATTTGATATGTACATATTGTTATATATTGTTATATATTTGATATGTACATATTGTTATATATTTGATATGTATATATTGTTATATATTTGATATGTATATATTGTTATATATTGTTATATATTTGATATGTATATATTGTTATATAATTGATATGTACATATTGTTATAAAATTGATATGTATATATTGTTATATATTTGATATGTATATATTGTTATATATTGTTATATATTTGATATGTACATATTGTTATATAATTGATATGTATATATTGTTATATAATTGATATGTATATATTGTTATATATTTGAAATGTATATATTGTTATATATTTGATATGTACATATTGTTATATATTGTTATATATTTGATATGTACATATTGTTATATATTTGATATGTATATATTGTTATATATTTGTATATATATTGTTATATATTGTTATATATTTGATATGTACATATTGTTATATAATTGATATGTATATATTGTTATATATTTGATATGTATATATTGTTATATATTGTTATATATTTGATATATATATTGTATATATTATTATATATTTGATATATATATTGTTATATATTTGATATGTACATATTGTTATATAATTGATATGTACATATTATTATATATTTGATATGTACATATTGTTATATATTGTTATATATTTGATATGTATATATTGTGATATCTATATATTGTTATGTATTGATATGTTCATTTCATATGTATTTGATATGTATATAATCATATTTGATAATCATAAGCTTTTTTACTAAAAAAATAATTGATTTTTATTTACATTTTTTTGTATTTGATGAAAATAAAATTGGATTTAAAATTTAACATTTTTTTTACATGTATATAATTGATATATATAAATCTTTTAACAATAATTAAGTAAGTATATTTGTATACTTGAACTGTATAAACTTTGTATATTTTACATCTAACATTTGGTAAATTGCTTACATCAACAACAATTAATTTTATCAAACAAGACTACAAAAATGTTCTGGTCACCTTCCATAGGTGTTGGATCTTAAAAAATCTCCATTCTTAGTAAATCTTACTTCAAGATTAAAAACCAAAACTGAACACTGAGCATTAGGCCCAGGAGACAGAACAGTCACCACTCTGAATCTGAGTGCATATATTGATATTTTTTGGTCACACGCAAACAGGATTTTGAGTTTATGTTCAAATCAGAGAATCAAACCACGAAATGTAAACGCCCACAGAGGAGATGGTCACACAATTTCACATGGGTCACTTTGGCAAAATTTGGTTGAAATCTATTTTTAAAATTTCAGAAGTACTTAAAAATGACGACAAAGTATATGACTTAAAACAGCTTAAAGAAGGACAGATAAAAAACAAACCAACAAAAATGTTATGTAATGAATTTCAGTTATAGGGTAGAGTGATGGTAGAGTGACTTATGTTTTACAATTATTTATGAAATTCTTAACTGGGTCACATGTAAACCAGGTTTATTAATATAAATTTATATTAGCACCAGGAATAAGTGAAATAAAATAACACGGATTTCAAACATCATTCATCAAAATGCAATACATGTAGATGTTGTCATTTTTCAACGGTTCTATTTTTTCTTCTTTTAGAGGGTATAATAATTTATTAATTGTATATACTGAAAATGAAATTATCACAGGTAATTATAATCCATTTCATTTCTAAGAAAATTATAGTCCATTCCAACGAATACTATAGTCTTCTTTATGACTCACTTGGAAAGTATGCACTTTCTTCTTAAAGCATTTAGCAAAACTGCAAAAATTCAAACCTAGAGAAAATTTATTTACAGTATTAATTAAATCAGGTGATTCACAGAAACGGATGAGTCTGGAGGAAACCTCAATCACTGGACTAAAACACCAGTGGATAGATATATAGATAATATGGTCACTCACAGTGGAAACCACAAACTAAAGTAACAATATGGCATCATCCCACATCAAAAATCACTCACACATCTAATGGTGTCGATATTTGTGCAACAAAAAAGAATCGCTTATATATAAAAATAAACAAAATGTAAAAACAAAGGCAGATGATAAACCAAAATATGACATACACTAATCAGCAGCATTACAATTGTATCTCTATCAGTCCAACATCTCATTTTTCATATCTTGATGCTAATTGTACTATTGAGGGAAAATATCCCAGAAAAAGGTATGTTCCTCCAACAGGAAAGATCACTCCAACTAGCAAATTTGAACTACCACAATGTCAATTAGGGTATATTTACAACTTTACATAAAATTGTCTTATTTTTTAAAAAATCTTCTAAAAAACCAGCAATTATAGAATTCACATCAAAACCAAGTAAATGTAGTAAAAATAACCAAATCATTCAATGGATTAAAAGGAATGTATTTTAAACAGAAAGGTCCTGTCATCATTCCTGTAATTGCTTTATTTTGTCAATTCTACTCTATCTCGTGATAAAAAATGGCACTTGATTGTAAATAAGGAATCAATCCAAACTAAGAATATCAGGATATATCAATACATAAATCTTAATTTAGCATTGAATGTCTTTAAATAAACTTTTGGGCAAGTGGTTGGCACTACACCTGTGAGTAGAGAACCAGTATTTAAGTTAAGTGAAGAACAGAAGTGTATGTTATTATTTTGAATTTCTCAAAAAGCTGAGAAAATCAACAGTACTACAAAACGATTTTGTGTCTGGGCAAAACCATTCACCCTGGTTGCTGTGGAGAGCATGTGATGTGCCTTCCATATTATTGTCACCATATACTACATGGAAGCCCTGCCTCTAAATGACACTTATAGCAACCAAGGCAACAGACCTAACACATAGATAAAAACAACGATATATTTACTCATAAGGGTTATTTTGTGTCTTCTCAGAATCTTAAGTTCAAATTAAAAGTTTATCTTTGTCGTGAGCAAACCGTTGACTTGAGGCCTAAGTGTTTTGGATTATCTGATTTGTTGGTGATGGTTTGATGATATGAGTATGGTGTATGTGGTGTGTGCCTAGTGTAGGAATGTGAGAGAGAGGTAAATCAATCACCATATTCTTGAAATAACAGGAAAATTCTAAAGAACCAATAATGTATATGGAGACTTTATCTGGAAACTGATCTTATTATCCTCCTTCAAATTAAAACGCACATACATGTATAAGAGAAACATTGTGGAAATCATGATACATTAACTCATCTTGGATTAATTGATGATTACACAAGAACAGGCGGTATGATAGCCATGTGATTAGAGAAAATGCTGACGTAAGTTTAGTGGAGTTTATAGTTACCTGGTCATTGTTCTTTATCTTACCTATTTAAAGCAATGTAAGTACACCTGTCAGTCACCAATGTAGAGATATATGGAATAATCAAGATAAATGCCAGTTTTAATGAAAATCTCTTCTGTGTTTCTAGAGGATTAGTTTTCCAAGTACATCATGCACCTCGAGACTATTAACATGTAGATAAGAATTTAGAAGGTGTAAAAGTTGTAAAAAATTATATGATAGACAATACAGTTACCAAGTTTGGTAAAAACCTTAATTATGTTACAACTGCTATGTAGCTAGGTAACTGACAGTTTGTATAAAGTGATTGGTTCAGAAAACCAGTGACAGACAAAACCACATCACAATATACTGTAAATATACATGCTTTAACAGTGATTTTACATTAAGCACTTTTTCTTTTGCCACATTACCTGGTATTTAAAAGAAACACTCATTTGGGAAAAATACCAAAATATTGTAAAATATATTAAACAATAACAGAGAGAAATCTATCATCTAGTAATGACAAAACTCAACATGTGTTAAAACATCAAGGCAAGCAAATATATGTAAACATTAAGGAGATTTTCTATAAATAAAATATGAAAAGGCAACAAAAACAACCACAAAACACCATTAAAACTCAAAAACAAACAAAGGCAAAAAATGAACACAAGAAATATTTACACAGAAAACCTCAGCAACAGTTCTAGGAAGCAAGATTTTCTGAAAAATTGTTTATCACATAACTAAGGTTCAATTTTCTTCTGTAAACAGTATTTTGTAAGGTTTGACTTTCTAAAATAATCCAATTTGGAATGAATTTCCTTTATTGTAATATTTTAAAAGTTTGTGGTGTTTTAAAGAAAACACTTGTCTCCAAAGTACATGTCTAAAAGTATGAAAGTCTACATTCAATAACTATAATAGATGTGTCGGGAGTTATGAAACAAATAATTACATAATTTATGTTATGACACAGAAAACATCATATATGTGACAGACAGGTACTTGATTGACTGCATACACAATAGAAATCTAAATGAGCAAAATTTAACAATAAACATCTAAAATAACTGGGTGAAAAACTTACAATATGAAATCTATAAATTAAAGCAAATTTCACCATAAACATTTACAAAATATAAAATTCAAGAATAATGCATCTTTATATTATACATAAAAGTTTCAGCTGTTAGTAATGTATAACATATTAGCTTAATTTGAATAATTTATATTCATATATATAAAGCCCTTTCCATAATAATTCTCCATTTGATTTATTAAAAATTTCATAATTTATTTTGACTTTTTTTTTTAAAAAATCTAAGACAAAAAAATTACTGGCAGTGATATAAAAATTGGACTTTAAAATCACATATAGGTAATCATTGAAATATTTATGTGTTATTAGCGTAAGATGGTTCTCAATACTATTTGCAAATATGATTCATTCTGTGTTAAAATTGATCCACTAGAAATGGAAAAGTATGAACATTTCCATTGTTTATAATCTTTATAAGATTTTATATTACCAGTAAATTTAAGTGCAAACTACAGTAAAATTTGGTAAAACTAATTGGATTTTTTAATTGACATTTTAATTTAAAATGAATACATACTCAGAACCATTATACTGTGTACTTCAAAGACTAGAATATAACTTGGATTAGAAATAACATCTGTTCTGGCAGTTAAAACAAGAGATCCCAGAGAGATCTTGGTGCCAACCATTGTTTGATCTTTATATGTTCTTTGAATTTGGGTTCTTTCCCCTTCTTTTCTCTTCTCTGTTTTTGCTCTTAATGATAGGAAATTTGAACATTCCTTTGCAGAAATAGTGATGACAATCTTTAGTTTCTAAATTCAAAATGGACACTTGGAGGCTGGCAAAAGAAGAGACCAAAGGGAACATTCTTATGAAATTTCTGAGACATTCATTTAGTATTTCTAAAGAAATTGAGATAACAATCTCTACAGGCGAAATCCAAGATGGCTGCTTGTCAGCCATTATGTTTTCCTGATCAGTCCCAAACTCGAACAGGCACAACTAGGGACCAAGGGGAACCTTCATATGAAAACTGAGAAAGATTCATTCTGTACTTCTCAAAAAACAGCGATGACAGAAATTGTCATGGGCAGACGACAGACACACCGATCACAGACCATAGACGCAGTGCTGTTAATAGCCCACTATCTGATGATGGTGGCTTAAAACCCACAACTGCCATCCTAGAATGATATGCACACCATATTCATTCTACAAAGTCTTCCCTGGTGCCATGAAAAAATTCAAAGGTCAGGTAAATAAAAATCACAAAAAATCGAAGTTTGTATGCTAGTACAGGACAATGAGACTGGAACTTCTGTAAATAAATATATTTTGTCTGCTGCTTTAGACTAGTCGTCTACTATGATTTGTCTATCGCTGTGTTCTAGACTTTATGTAGATTTACTATACCATAAGTAATTTTATAATTTGAATCATTAACTAATGAAATATGGAGAAGGGAAGTGGTTATTAAGAAGAATATTTGTTAGAATAAATACAACAATTATTTACACTATATAAAGTACAGAGAAAAATACCAAATTACTGGTGATATAAAAAACAGCCAGATAGAAATAAAAGATAAAGACACATCACTGTTATAAAATCAGTAATCAGTAGAATACTATTAACAATCATTAACCCCCCCCCCCCCCCCCCATATCAACATTTATGATATTATATTGATATATATTTTCACAAGTCAGAGCTTTTAAGATATAAAAACCTAAAGAAATATAACATAGCAGTAAAAAAGATCTGTCTTTGTTACAAGATCGACCAACATTTAAAATCCTCTGTATATCCAGTCACCAGATATGAGACATTACCAGACCTTTGAGAGGCAACTATAATAACTTTGCTTATTACAAAGATAACAAGCCATTTTATATCAGTTTTATATTATAAAAGTATTAAGAATAAATAAAAACATAAAAAACAGATATTGATACATGCTAAAGGGCCTGTGAGAACTTATTACTGCCAGCGTTTACAAAAGTTAATTTTGTATTACTTTCATAGAAAACAGTTGTGAAAAAAATGAAATTCAAAATACTTTGTCTCTTAAATGACAGGACACACTGATTTGTTTCCTTTCAATTTAAGAGAATTTATCAGTAATTTATAAAAATATAATATATAATAGTACTAGTAGGCACAGAACTTTAAATTTCTCCAAAAGTCAAAAAAGCAAGAAGCAAAATCAAGGTGTAGACATGAAAATCACATAATATACAAGATTTCACAACGATACATCTTTTGATTCAATTTTCAAAACATGTTTAGCAATCTGAGCTTCATTTTTAAGAAAGTGTTCATCACACAGACAATGAAATGCTTGTTTACTTGTTGAAAGGACAATTAAGTTCCATAAAAAAATATGAGAATTTGATACATCCTACCAGCTTTGATATAGAAAATTACACATGTTCTACATATATGTATTTAATATATTCTTGGTTAGCACATCATGCATGAGAATTGGAAGGAATAGATATATGATAGACAATGACAACATGGAATGTTGATGAGGTTGATCAAAGAATGCATCAACCAAGTACATCGGTATTAACCGAGGGGAAATCATCATGATATGTAATGTTGTTTAATGCTTGGTAAAGTTTTATAAAACTCAGTCATTGACAGCAGTATTGACTGAGGGGAAATCATCATGATATGTAATGTTTTAGTGCTTGGTAAAGTTTTATAAAACTCAGTCATCGACAATAACATTTAAACAGTAAATCTGTATAAATTTTGAAACTAAACACACAAGTTATTTTACTCAAGTACAAATGAATATTTATTACCTCTCAATGCATTTTTATTTACTACCTGGTAATAGATGACAGCAAACAAAACCCCAAGAAACAATGATAAAATAAACACCTATTGTCCTTAGCCTGGTGGCTAAGCCAACAGATACACTTGGGTATTCTGAGTGGAAACATTTCAAAAGATAAAAACTCTGACAGAGCTCGTATCATGATCGTTACCCTGTTCAATTTAACATCTGAATTACAGGAAAGACATTTAAATATTTCTATCAACTCGAGACAATATCTGCCATTTCACATCCATCATCAATAAGGAAATTAACCAACTGGTACTTTATAATATATCAATTTGAAAGGAAAACATCAATATTAAAATGATCTTGTGAAATGACTCTAATTTTAAAAATACTTGACAGAGCAGCCATCTTGAACTTTTGATCTAGACAAGAAAATAAAATCATTCAAATTATCCTCGAGTTTCCATTCAGCTCTGGGTTCGAAGAAACTCTTTACTTTCTCTATACTAGGTTTCCCCACAGGGAAGAAACTGGATTTCCTGCGACTAAATATAACCTCAAATATTACCCCCCCCCCCTCCTCCCTCACATAACAATTGCATACCTTCATTAGAAAAAAACCACTGAATTCTACATTGTCAGTCAGAGATACTCTAAGCCATTTTTTGTAAAAACTTTATAAACAGGTTGGTTTAGAATGATTCCACTTCTAGAAGTAATGTTTGTATAAAACGTTATTTATAAACATTTTGTGATGTTAGGATGATTTTGTGAAACAAACAGTGAAAACCATTAATCAGACCAAAAGAAAACGGAAAATGATAGCAGTTGACTTCATTATCAACATAAAAAAAGTTCAGATCTACCATGTCAAATTAGCAACAATTATTTTTAAGACAAAAAAATGGTTAAGAAAATCATTTGTTACATAAATAATGATGTCAATCTGTAAATCCACTTAAATTCCATTCAATTATCATTTATTTACAATTATAAATGAATCCATCTGAGTTGTGTACAAATGTTAGTTCTCCCTCACTGGAAACTTAGCACTAAGGTGAAGATTTGGACGGAAACACTGTGTATCAATGTAATATAAATATACAACAGCAGATTTTTCTGTGAGGTCTTTTTCTGATTTCTATGGCTCAGCCTGTTTCAGATTTCTGTGGTCCAGCTTGCTACAGATTTTGGTGACCCTGCCTGTTTCAGATTTTGGTGACTTTGCCTGTTTCAGATTTGGTGACCCTTCCTGTTTCAGATTTTTGTGGCACTGCCTGTTTCAGAATTTTGTGGCACTGCCTTTTTCAGATTTTTGTGGCCCTGCCTGATTTATTTACCCCTGTTCATCTGTTGCCTGCAGTCTGTAGTTTCCTTAAGGATGTAGAGCCATTGGCAGCAATGTTTGACTCATGAGATTTGTTGTCCTCCTCACCTGCTGTTGTATCCTCAGATTCACTGCGAACATCTTTTGTCTATAAAATAAATCAGTTTAGAGAGTTTAACTGTAATCTTCATCAAATTGCTATTTTCAACATACTCTGATTATTGTTTAAATAAAATTTATATAATAGTCAAATAAAGGCATTTCACATTTGGTGGTCGGATGGCACAGTGGCAATGCACTTATCTTTCATCTAGCCATATGGGGTTTCACGGTTTGATACCCCGACATAAGAAAGTAGAGATCACATGTCCAACTACATGGTTTTTCCTGTTTCGTAATTGTTGTAAGATAGATAAAGTGTATGTTATGTTAAACATTGGAATGTTTCAAATTTTGATTTTTTTATCTTCTATGTACTATATTGAGTTGGAGCTCACTTGTAAGTCATGCTCATAAAGATTTGTGATCTAATTAACTAACAGTATATCAGTACATCAAAAACATCATTTATTCTGAAACATTAGCAAAGTGACTGAGCAATAAATTAACATTATTCTCTACTTTTAGTGCTGAATGTACAAAGGGTCTTACATTGAAGTACGAAACTGGAAAATTGACACCATAACTGTACATATCAAATTATGGAACTGAACCATGAACTGCCAATGTGTTACCAAAATTTCATATCGGGCTGACTTACATATCAAAGAAATTTAAATCACTTACCTTTTTCTCCCCTGTCACTTTGTTAATGAAGATACGGAGGATCATCACTGTCCAGATAATATGAAGCACCTGTAGGACCCAGAGTAGACCGTTCAGGGGCCAATAAGCTGGCCACATTGGATTATATTGTAGGGACTCAAAGCTTGCTGACCATACTACCCTGGAATACAACACAGGTGAAACTTGTTAGGTGAATACCCTTCAGTAAATTTTCTATAAAGTCTTGAAAAGAATTGTAAACATAAACTTCTCAAATCCTTACTTTAAATTTCAGCCTTTAGATCACAGGTTAAACAACTGAATTCAACCACACAACAGAAAAGCATCATCTAAAAATTGTTTGACCTCAAAATTTCCAGGTAGTTATACATAAAAACTGTTCCCTATAGTCATTTTTTAGAAATGGCATTTACAAACTTCAAATTTTAAAATTCAAAATGGCCAATTGTGGCCATCTTTACACTTTCACTGAAATGTATTTGAGGTAATGCAAGGACTTATTAAATGATACCCAAATAGCCATATTACAAAAGTGAAAACAGATTTTCTTTTTCACAAAAGATGTGAGAAAATCTCTTTATCTTAATAGGGTTCAAAATGTTTGTACTTTAATAGCCTGTATAAAGTTTTCTTTTTTGTTTTACTTTGAAATCAAAGTCCAGTGTTAGAGGTGTGTGCACACATTACATTGCTAAAAGATTTTTCAAAAGGTTTTTTTTTTTGTCAAGGACTGATGTAAGATTTGGTAAGACCACAATCATAGATTGTCAGGATTATCTCACAGTTTAACAAAAGCAGGGAGTAAAAATCAAAGCTGTAGGAAGTGCTTAAACAGAGTATAAATTTCTCTATTAAATTCACTTTCATGATTTACCTGTCATTTTAATGAATGGAGATTTTATTTCATTCTTGAAAAAAAAATAAATAGTTGAAGATGAAAACAGAAATTTTGGCAATAACACTGTCCAGTCAATAACCGAAAAAAACCGGGGATCTAACATGAACTCACCTGAACGGATAAACATACAGTCTCGTAAATAACCAGACAACAAAAAACACAGCAAACAAAGTGTCTGTTAAAGTCTCCTTCTTCAAATAATTAGCCATCTTGGCACCCTGAAACAGAAAAAAAACTGAAGTTTCTATCTTCTTGTAAACTTTCTAAACCTTAATCAGGTGGTTGCAGGAGTCTCACATTAATAAATGTTAAGATGCCCATTTTAGTTAACATTATATTGAATTTTTCAAGGTGGAGCAATGAATTGAAATTACAGAAAAAATGGCAATGTAGCAAAAATCATCCAATCAAAATGCAACTTAGAATGGTTGAAACTAACTAAGGGCAATAACTCTTTTATCATTCTTAACAACTTGTAAAAATGTTCCATATGCACAAACAATTTTAATTCTGAAAATTGTACTTATTTTGCCGATCTTTTCACATAATTTGAAAACTAGACAAAGCAAATATTCAGAGAGGGAAATGCATTCCCTGGCAGAATGTGTTAGTTCACAATAACATGACAGAATTTTTGTAGGAAAACTACAGTTGATTTTCAATGTACATACTGCCATCCACAGATCAACAGAATCATGGACAACCAAGACGATGGCACCGATGCGGATTGTGTTGGAGGCAAATGAGAAGTAGATAAGTGTGATGGTGACGATATGATGAATAAACATCTGTGTGGAATCCTTCCTCTTGTGGTCGGACAGCACGCTAAATACCAAGTTCCAGTAGAATGCCAGCTCAAGAGTGTAAAACCAGTACACATCGTCTGGAACATGCTGTCACAGAAACAATATCAATAATGAACAGACGACACAATGTACAAGTTGTATGGTACGTGTTGTCATAGAAACAATATCAATGATGAGCAGACGACACAATGTACAAGTCGTATGGTACGTGTTGTCATAGAAACAATATCAATGATGAGCAGACGACACAATGTACAAGTTGTATGGTACGTGTTGTCATAGAAACAATATCAATGATGAGCAGACGACACAATGTACAAGTTGTATGGTATGTGTTGTCATAGAAACAATATCAATGATGAGCAGACGACACAATGTACAAGTCGTATGGTACGTGTTGTCATAGAAACAATATCAATGACAAGTTGTATGGTATGTGTTGTCAGAAACAATATCAATGACACAATGTACAAGTCGTATGGTACGTGTTGTCATAGAAACAATATCAATGATGAGCAGACGACACAATGTACAAGTCGTATGGTACGTGTTGTCATAGAAACAATATCAATGATGAGCAGACGACACAATGTACAAGTCGTATGGTACGTGTTGTCATAGAAACAATATCAATGATGAGCAGACGACACAATGTACAAGTTGTATGGTACGTGTTGTCATAGAAACAATATCAATGATGAGCAGACGACACAATATCTGGACATGTGTCATCAAACAAATACTGCTCAATATAGCAATAGTACTCTGGTGACATTTTATATACACACAATAAATACAATCTGATGACTGATGAACAGTTATATTCACCTTTCAGACGAAACTTTTGAATACTTTGTATTAACATGTGTCTTTATCCTAATGTAAAGGTTTACTCTCAGCAAATTTATTTACTAGAAGACCTGAATCACCTAAATGTATAAAGCTGTGATGTAAATTATCTGAGGCGACAAACAAAGCATTCATGTATCTTAGATCAACATGGCACCATGATCTTGTGACCTAAAACCTATCTATACTCCTGTGAATCCAAATAAATATTAGTTGTATAATCGGAGGTTATAATACCGAACATAAGTAAAATACTTAGGCCAAACAAACATTATTTGTTTCCTGTAACATACTGAAAAAACTTTGAGTAGGTAGGTAGGAAAAATGCTTATAGGACAGAAATTTTAACTTTACGAGTGCTTCTGTGAAAATTGCCTTTAAAAATTTTGGGTAAGCACCAAATATTAGGGTACATAAAGTTTACCGTAATCAGGAAATGTTCTGTATTTGGCCTTAATAATGCATGGTAAAAGGGGTTATCGGAACTAACCAGAAAGAAGTGTGATTTACAGCGCTGTAAATGACGTCAAGGCATGACCTTACTACTTTATTGTAGTTATAGAAACAATCAAGGTAATTCACCGTTAAAACAAGAGATTGAGCTGTTGATAATGAGTACTTCAACTCAGTTCAAATAAAGATATGGCGTACGTGTCAGCTAAATGTGTAAGGAATAAAAAATTAGCTAATTAACTGTTTGTAATGGCATTTATAATCATCATAAATGACAGAGTATGCAAGCAAACACGTCATATTTTGCACAACCAAATAAAAATATCTTGAATTTTCAAAATTTTAATAAGAAAAATGTTATCTTTTGCAATTCACTTTTTAAAACGAGTGGCATTTACAATACTATGACAGCCAGCAGTGACTAAATATCTAAGCATGATTCTTGAATTCTGTGTTTAAAAGGGTCAGCCAGAAAAAATGGTTTATCAATTCTACAGTGTAAAGTGTAGTCATGATAGTTGAACATAACTATAAGTTTTTAAAAAATAAATTTAGATTGTTCAAAAATGATTTGGACTTGCAGAATTGAAGATTTTTCTGGGCTTTTGTTCAAATTTCACTTTGGTAATTTCAAAAACCGATTTCAAATTTGCTTTTATAAATTTGATCAAGAGCAATGAAAGATCAGGTGATTTAATCATTATTCATGCTTCAAACATGCCATGACACAGCGAATAAAAGGCCGAAGAGAACTCTGTAATTATGGAAAAAACATTTTTCAGATTACGACACAAGAGCTACAAGGCCTGATTATACTGTAACATATTGTGTTCCAATCCACTTTCTATATTATAGACATGTTCCTATTGACACACTGCCCTTCATTCATACAATCACTTCTAAATTGGCAGCCTTTGTAATAGGAATCTTTTATAACTCTCCCGTATTCTGTAAAAAAAGAACTTTTTTTATCGAACACTTCTTTTACAAAACAATTCTATTTTCCAGGCCCTGATAATTGTATTGACAGAAAATCCCTCACAGGTTTATGCAAGTTTTGTGTAAATGCCTGCGTTCACACTGCTGTAAGCTATCGTGCTTACCTGGTGCTTATAGTCAATCCAACAGTATTTAGTTTCCCATAGGTATGGTTTCTGTAAGAACAAAATAAGATCTCGTAAATAATTCATATAAAACTCAAAATCAATTGGTCATAAATGCTGAAACAAGACATACTCTGATACCAATTATGGTAGGTCTGTGAATATTATATTACTGGACAATGTTAATTTACTATTTTATGATGTTGACAAGAATGAAAGGTTATATGCTACCTTGTATGTTATACAGACATTATTTGTGTTAGAGTTAAGGCTATATGCTACCTTGTATGTTATACAGACATTATTTGTGTTAGAGTTAAGGCTATATGCTATCAAATACCTTTTATTTGGTATTCATCCCAAGACAGTATCATCATTCAGCAAAAAAGTGGTACTACACACTACATGTACTTTTCATCAAAATTCCCCTAATTATTTGGACAAGTTGTCATTTAGGACAAAAACACTCAATGTTTGATACTGGAAAGCTGAAATAGCTTGCTAGGCTTCAAAATCTAATTCTTAATTAGTATTGAAAGGTGCTATTCATTTGTGTCCGTTTAAAATCTTCAAGATTGCAGGTGGTAGGTATTCTGTGGTTTGCCTTAACCAGCTGCATGCCACACTTGAATTTCATGGAAGTTCCGATTGTACAGATCTATTTGATATCTGAAATAATCAGATATATGAGGCCAGTGCACCTCAAAATCTAGATTTTCACCTTACTTTTGAACAGATCTGATTTTCTTCTGTCACCTCCTTGGTTTAAAAACAAGGCCCATCATCATTGATGAAGCCTCGACATAAACAGCGTTCTGCTGCAGTTTCTACTGTGTCTAACTCTGAACTTGTATTGAAAGGAGCCGTTTGAACAGGACTAAGACTGGAGTACCTTATTTTCCCGGTTATAAACCACACTAGTATGTAAAATGCAGAGCCAATTTTTAACATTTTTTTTATTTGATCGACATATTAATCACATCGGACAAAAAGCCACACTCCATGACACACCTATGATACTCAAATACACTGTTTTCCTACAATTATTGAGGTGGTCAAAAGTAGTTCAACTTAGCGGGTTTTACTCTACATTAAAACTCAAATCCACTTACATCCCAGACATTGATACCCCAGACAATGATTCCACTCGCAATGATTACCCAGACTAAGATACCCCAGACATTGATACCCCAGACATTGAAAACAATACATATACAGACAATACCCCAGACATTGATACCCCAGACAATGATACCCCAGACTTTGATACCCCTCATTACTTACCCCTTAATTTGATACGAAGTCATTGATACCCAGACATTGATACCCCAGACATTGATACCCCAGACATTGATACCCCAGACATTGATACCCCAGACATTGATACCCAGACATTGATACCCCAGACATTGATACCCAGACAATGATACCCAGACATTGATACCCCAGACATTGATACCCCAGACATTGATACCCAGACAATGATACCCCAGACATTGATACCCCAGACATTGATACCCCAGACATTGATACCCCAGACATTGATACCCCAGACATTGATACCCAGACATTGATACCCCAGACATTGATACCCCAGACAATAATACCCCAGATATTGATACCCAGACAATGATACCCCAGACATTGATACCCCAGACATTGATACCCCAGACATTGATACCCAGACATTGATACCCCAGACATTGATACCCCAGACAATGATACCCCAGACATTGATACCCCAGACATTGATACCCAGACATTGATACCCCAGACATTGATACCCCAGACATTGATACCCCAGACATTGATACCCCAGACAATGATACCCCAGACATTGATACCCCAGACATTGATACCCCAGACATTGATACCCCAGACATTGATACCCCAGACATTGATACCCCAGACATTGATACCCCAGACATTGATACCCCAGACATTGATACCCCAGACAATGATACCCCAGACATTGATACCCAGACATTGATACCCCAGACATTGATACCCCAGACATTGATACCCCAGACATTTATACCCCAGACAATGATACCCCAGACATTGATACCCAGACATTGATATCCCAGACATTGATACCCCAGACATTGATACCCCAGACATTGATACCCCAGACATTTATACCCCAGACATTGATACCCCAGACAATGATACCCCAGACATTGATACCCCAGACAAAGATACCCAGACATTGATACCCCAGACAATGACACCCCAGACAAAGATACCCCAGCATTAATACCCCAGACATTGATACCCCAGACATTGATACCCCACCCAGACATTGATACCCCAGACATTGATACCCCATACAATGATACCCCAGACAATGATACCCCAGACACTGATACCCCAGACAATGATACCCCAGACATTGATACCCCAGACATTGATACCCCAGACATTGATACCCCAGACATTGATACCCCAGACAATGATACCCCAGACATTGATACCCAGACATTGATACCCAGACAATGATACCCCAGACAATGATACCCCAGACAATGATACCCCAGACATTGATACCCCAGACAATGATACCCCAGACAATGATACCCCAGACATTGATACCCCAGACATTGATACCCCAGACATTGATACCCCAGACATTGATACCCCAGACATTGATACCCCAGACAATGATACCCCAGACAATGATACCCCAGACAATGATACCCCAGACAATGATACCCAGACAATGATACCCCAGACATTTATACCCCAGTCAATGATACCCCAGACAATGATACCCCAGACATTGATACCCAGACAATGATACCCCAGACATTGATACCCCAGACATTGATACCCCAGACAATGATACCCCAGACATTGATACCCCAGACAATGATACCCCAGACAATGATACCCCAGACAATGATACCCCAGACATTGATACCCCAGACAATGATACCCCAGACAATGATACCCCAGGCAATGATACCCCAGACAAAGATACCCCAGACATTGATATTCCTGACAATGAAATCTGATCGAGAACATTTGTTTAAGGACAGGCAAACAGATTTGAATAGCTCACCATCTGATGTTTTGTATGATAGCAATTTTTGTTTTTTGTTTTGAACTTGCTTTTCTATCAACCTAAAACTTTATGTAAAACAATTATCATGTTGTATACAGGTAGTGAGTTACAATTAAATCTTACTGCATGTATAGAGAGACTGAAGCATTTGATGGATAATATCGTGTATTGGAACTGAGCAATCCAGACATAAATAGTTACGTTGTTATCTATCAGTTTGTATGTAAGCTTTGCATGTATTTACAATAGGTTTAATCATACCAATAACTCACTATTTTCTGACAAAAGTCCAACGTCCCATTCCTAAAAGTAAGTTATATAGGAAAACATTCACCCAGGGTTTTTTCCACCCACAGATGAAACTTAATTTTCAACCAGTGAATATATTTGTCCAATATTATCAGCATAATACATTCATACTTCAGCTTTCAAATAAGACTTTAGCCTACTGTTTCAAATTTGCATCCTTTTGTCTATAGTCTGTAATTTTTTCATATTTACCTGCATTCCCTGAACTTTTTCATCCTGCCAGGCATATCTTGACTGCGTCGGTGTCGGAACCATCTTTGTATCTGTCGTTCTGTTAAACTCGTCTTTTTGGACAATTCCTGTTTATTGCAAAATAACATTAATAAAATTTGCTACAAATACTTCACCTGAGAGTGATGGCAGCTGTTTATAAATATAATCTGATGATCAGTATGTTTGGAGATCTCAATGGATTCGATTTATCATATTCTTTTTGTTTTCTTGTTCTTTACCTTTGTCATAAAGTCTTAGATCTCTGAAGAAAATATGTTGACCAACATGTTTGCTCAACAAAAGGACATCAAGACAGAAAAAAAGATATAATTCAGGTATAAATGTACCAAAATTAATTATTAAATAATACTTTGAAAGTGTAAAACAAAGATATTCTGGCTATGCATGGTGAAAGTCTATTCTTAGTTGTTGAGTCATTTTGAGTCACATGGCTTCCTTGCATAGATGGTAGCTAACAGGCTACCTCATTGAACAACATGTAGGAAGCCCATTGAAGGCTTTCAATAGCAATTAGTAGTTTCCTTAAGAACATATAGTATCACTAGACAATTTATGATACCAGCTTCCTAAGAAACATTAGAACTGCCCCAGATAGGGATCATTGAATCCACACAAGATTGATAATCAATTTAGGTAGCAATTTCAGTAAATGCTTAATTGACTGTTTGAGGCTCTTGCTCTGGATCACATGCTCCGGATCACATGCTCTGGATCACAAGACTTTTTCTGTGATGGACCTCCTGTATCATGATCAGTAAGTGGGAGACAGCTAAACACCCTGCCTGAAAACTGACCTTGGGTGTTAATAGACCAATAAATCCCACAAGTAGCAAACTGACTACAGAAATCACTGTAGCAGATAACTTGATTGTCACAAGTTTTGTGGGTTCACTTATCTCTGGTAACCTATTTATAACACTGAAATGTTATATTGTACTTAAGGCATCAATGATTTTGTCATTGTCTATAGGGTACTTTGCATTAAGTAATTATGACATATGTTGTATGTTTTACACATTTAACGACAGATACAGCCCAATTGGGAATTTTTTTCCCACATTAATTAATGGTTTATGTCATGCTTGGTGAATTTAATACTCATGGTTTATTAAGTTAACATTATGCTTGTAACTTCTACAGCATATATATCAATATCATAATTCTTATGTTCCACAGACTGGTGCATTCAAAATTCTAAATAGACTGCACTATTTATCATATGAAAAAAGAGAGTACAGATAAGATCAAATCACAGATTTTATACAAAAAAGAATTACTAGGATACTGTATATGAATGGTGAGGCCCTTGTGAGTACTTTACAGAGGAATCATCAAATTATGTCCTGATACTAATCATTCACCTGTCACAGATATGCTTAGTCAACGTTTACAGTAAATGCATGAGGGAGTAACCAGGACATTGTGATTCACTTCAGCAGAAGTGGAGTTGTATATATATATTGAGATGTCTGTTTATAAGAAAATTTTCAATAACAGTGTATTACTACCATCTTAATTCCAACGTGACATGCACACAGATGTCCAAGGAAATAGATCACATTAAACCTAATGACATTTACTGTGTATCTCATACATTCTGTACACAACAAACCCGTGTATACAACTTTTATCCTGCTATAATTCCGGGCCAACACATTACATTTCACTATATTTTATAATACTATACAATGATATAATGTATGTCTGTACACGACTAAACAGCTCATCTAGCTAATAGAAACACCGGAGGTAAGGAAAGGTAAAGTATCCCCCTGGTTAAAATCCTACTGATTACCAGTCACTAGCCATGACTTTTCATTTCTTACCCATAATTGTTAACATGATTATCTCCCTTTACAACATACATAATGATAGAAATGAAATTTAGTAAACATGTAAGAATGACAAGGAAGTTATTTTTTAGACAAAAAGTTTTTTTTCACATTCAGCCATTCAGCCACTCAGCCACATAATGTCAATTATATCAAAATATAAAACAGGATTTTTAAAACTTAGACAAGAACTGGTTATACCTGAAGATAGAATTAATTTCTGGCATGTAGTGTTGTCCTTATCAAAATATTTACTTACAGAATGATGATATTTACATAAATGTTGACATGTTATTGACAATGCATAACTGTTTTTTTTATAGATACAATACACATTTTTATCTTATTCTTGACAAATGTTTAAAATACATACATGTATATACAACTAGCTGGTACACGGTACATACACGTATATACAACTAGCTGGTACACGGTGCATACACGTATATACAACTAGCTGGTACACGGTACATACACGTATATACAACTAGCTGGTACACGGTGCATACACGTATATACAACTAGCTGGTACATGGTACATACATTTACATCCTTCACTGAGTGTATAAGATAGATTGCCTGTATTTTATGGATGATAATCTAAAAAAAATAACAACATAAAAATTGTCCTGAGATGATATTACACCCTCATTTAATCTTTAAATGAAGTAATTATTAAAGTACATAAAATTACACTACCAGGTATATGTATTGAGATATTTCAAACACTATGACTGTGGCAAGGAATTTCTCTTTAGAATGATGAGTAAAGCAGTAGACTGATAAGCCAGGGATCATGGGTTCGAACCCCAGCAGAGGCACTATAATAAGCCCTTTCCTCTTGCCCAACATTTTCACAAAACAATGTAAAGTTATCTTCACACAATCATTTATATTTTCTCTACTTGTAAGTTGATTTCCTGTTTTTATTTAATTTTTTTTTTTCATTTTTAAATCAAGACTTAAATAATTGACATATAATCCCTATGCTAATCTGGGTGGAAGAGGGCTTCGTGTTATAAAAGTTTAAATATTTTATCCAATGCCATCAGCCAAGCATTTCCTTAATTATAAATATACAATGATCTATTTCTATATCCTATATATCATGGTTGTCATTGTACATGCTCTCTGAGGATAGGGTTAGATTACCAGTCAAGACTATCTATTAAATGATTTGGACAGATTTCTAAAATATAAATATATTGATAAAATGTAGGATTCCCTTCATCTTCCTCTCTGTCCCTAACTAGTCCTTGATACAACATGCCAAGTTAGTGTTAGGCTAGAACTATAATCTGAAGTTTGCTAGTATAGACAGTCCCTCTCTACCACATTTCTGTATCCCACTCTCTCTCCTTGTTTCATACCACTACTATTTCCTCTCTACTCACTTTCCTATCTTCTCTCGTCCGTTGAGAGGCTGAAAGACTGTAAAAGTGGACATAAAATCCGTTAAATAAATCAAAAAATTAATATATCAGCAATATTTATTTAGCTAAAACGGGATAGATATTTAAATATGTAGATATATACAACATACATGTATAAAAAATTTCTCTTTAGACCCTGAACAATTAGAAATGCATGCTTCAATTCTGTGTAATTGAAGAAAATCAAATCTTTCTGGTTTGATTTTCTTTAATAAGGATCTGAAAGGAACATTTGGACGAAACCACAGCAAGCTGTCCCCGAGCGTAAGAAATCTAAAAATGAGAGTTGAACTCTAATTCTCTAGCCTCACAATAACAAGAAGTCTGAATAATTCTGATGTTTTATTGAAGTTTTTCCTTTAATTTTGTATACCAGTGTGTGTATTATATGTGGGTCAAACACTGTGAATACAACTTGACACGTGTACCCAGGTCCTGAAGATGGTTAGATATTCAAACAGCATAATAAAACCACTTCCCTCTTTACAAAACATACCTATCATCACATTGTCACCTTTTTATGTATTAGTCTGTCAGGTTTTGAATTAAGTAAATGTCTATACCTAAAGATTCACCATAAGTTGATCCATTATGTTATGCATGGTTGCTTACAGCTTCAAATTTTTAGAGGATGAGGATATGAGAAGGTTCATGCATGAGTGATCAACAGTGAAAGCGATCGTCAATTTCAGTTTTCAATTTCCCTCACTAAGTCCTATACTGCCAAGCAAAAACTACATATGAATGCCCTGTGACACCTCCACCTTCCACATACCAAACAATCATAACTACAGCAGCTACAGCTTTGTACTATACTTATCCTGTGAACAACTTGGAGAGGCAAATATAGGACTCAAAGACAGGGTTGGGCTTATTACAGGACCATAAAGTAGAATGTGATGGTAGATGTGGATTAATGGGCTTATAGTACCAAGCATGGGCTCATTGACCAATACACAGGTCAACTTAAATTGCAAGGTTTTCCCTACAACTATGACAAATATGCGTCTGATTTTCTCAAGTTTGCTATGCAATCTAGGGGCAAATGCACTCCAATCACAAATGAATTAGTGTATCAAAATTCTATCAATTCCTAAAAAAATTGTCAAATTAAGAGGTCAAAATGTAGATTTTGTAGAGGCAGTCATAACCCTGTAAATTTATGCATTACCTGGACTTGTTGTTGTTCTGGATACTTTTCAGTGCTATACAAAGCCTCCAAAACAGGATTCTTCTCTATAGTGTAATGTTTCTTGAAGGTCAGTCCCATGTACTGGGCAAACGGGACCACCAGCAACCTGCCAAAACAAACCACAAGTGAGTTACATTGACTGCATAATCGATAAATCATCACCAAATTCTCAATCACCAGTCCATAGCAAAAGGTTGGCAATTAACAGATTAACAGTAAAACTCTCACACCACGCTAAGAAAATCAGGATAGTGAAAACATACCTGTTATATTTGTTGGCATTGCCACTGCGAATACAATACTTTAAAACCATTCATTTCTGTAAAGATTGATTTTCCTTCAATATGTGGATATTTTCAGTTTATGAAATATTTACGTCCACAATTCATTTTAAATCTATTACAGTAGGTACATGCAGATTTATTGAACAATATTTATCAACAAAATCAACTTTCCATAAAGTAGTGATTAAAAAAAAAAAATGAAATCCGAGCCAAATAAAAATATCTGATTATATAGTGGTAAGTTTTAAATTTCTATATTTTTAGACGTGTGCTTAAACCTTTAATGTTTCAAACTGAAGGAGCTGAATGCTGATAAGTAGAAGATTATGTAATCAGTTACAAACACTACCGGCCATGATAGCACATCAACTATGACAGTCATATCAGGTTTTCATAACTTCATGTCGTTTGTGTTTTCTTACAAAACATTAATGTTTCTGTTACCTGGCCACATTTCTGCTGAATCACAATATGTTGTCCACTGGAAATTTGCAGTTTTCAAGGCAAAGCACGAGTGATAACAAAAATGAGATAATGATATAATTTCAAATAAATTGTAAATTCTGTTTTGACTGAATACCAGAAGGAAACACTATGACCTGCAACTGCATCTGTTTCTTGAAAGCTGCATGTTTACATGAATTCAAAATTTGTATTTTTTTTTTATGTTGTTTACTCATTCAGTCACACATATTTGAACAACATTCAGTATTTTTCTCTCTTTATCTCTGGATTGAACCAGTTAGTAAGAATTTGTTTTTTCCACACTTCTGAAAAGTATGGGAAAAATTGTCCTACATTTAGAACTATAACATATCCTTAAAAATGAATCATTTTCCACAGTTTGGAAAAGCATGGAAAAAACTATAGACACCTAATAAGCATGCAGACAAGGGCCAGTGTTCTTTAATAAACTGATAGGATTAACTTAGCATAGTGTAGTGTATAAAGAGCTGTTAAATACTATAGAGAAGGAACATGTAGAGTATTCCTGTTTAAAACCAGGTTTTTTAATCTGTGTGTTGTACTGACTTACCAGTATGTCGATTACTGATTAAATACCACATGTTTGGCCTATTGTCCACTCTGGCTAATTGCAGATTTGAATTGTATGGTCTGTTGTGCACACTATACAGATTGTGTTTGGACTGTTCAACCAGTCGTCCAAACCAACCACATTGTAGATCGTGTTCAAATGAGACAGTTTAGAGTGACGTAATATTGAAATTAAACATTTTTTTCCAAAATTGTATTACCTTCTAATATATGTTTCACGTCTCCTAAAACATTCAGAAATTTCTGGAACTCGTGTGATTCTGCTGCTAAGTGCTCATGAGTATGCTAGCTAGGATTTATTAGGTTGAATTATTACAAACAGTACTTTAGTGTCCACCCTAAATAAAAGTGGCCAAGCTTTGACTGCTCGGCGCGTAAGAATGAAATTGCTATAGGTATATATACACAAACGTCTGGTCTCGACTTCTAGGAATTTAGCAAATACATTTGAAAGAGAATATATACAAACTCATACCAAATTGATTCTTTTATACATAACTTTACACTGGTTTCCATTTCATATGAGATTTATGAAACAGGTCTGACAACAACTTTCCATTAATGCTTACCTCCAATGGCCTAACATAAAAAAAATACATATTTTTCATATGAAATGGAAACAAATCCAGGATTTTTTATCTTGTAATCAATCATTTTTTACCAATTTTACTTAAATCATGCTTTTCCAGTTCCAAAATTATCTCTGCATTCATACGCTATTTTCATTATGATACTATTATGCAATTGTTGAGCATGTTAAGTCATTCTACTATCCTTGAGCTGACATTCAATATCATTTCATTCACCTCATAAACACGAGTCACATGTGATACAAAAAGCTCCTGTTTATCACCAACTGAATGTCAACGTGATCAAATTACTGTTTCTACGTACAAACAATTATAAAAAATGTACAACCATACAATTAGGGATTTCTTGTTTCTACGTACAAACAATTATACAAAATGTACAACCATACAATTAGGGATTTCTTGTTTCTACGTACAAACAATTATACAAAATGTACAACCATACAATTAGGGATTTCTTGTTTCTACGTACAAACAATTATACAAAATGTACAACCATACAATTAGGGATTTCTTGTTTCTACGTACAAACAATTATACAAAATGTACAACCATACAATTAGGGATTTCTTGTTTCTACGTACAAACAATTATACAAAATGTACAACCATACAATTAGGGATTTCTTGTTTCTACGTACAAACAATTATACAAAATGTACAACCATACAATTAGGGATTTCTTGATTACTTGGAAAATTCCTGTTATAGCTGTTTAAGTTGAGAACATTTGTTCAGTTGTATCACTTGAATGTGCACTATCAATTTGTCAAAATCGTATCTATTTTGAAAGCAGGCAACATCCAGATATAAACCATATTGTTTTTTCAAATCTTACCTCCTTATGGTTCATTAGACCATACAGATCCCAGACTGAGTACAAAAAAATTGTCACATTTTTTTTTTATTTTTCTGAGGGAAAATTTTATACAACCATTTGAATTCAATAAATAGACCCAAGTTAGTTACATAAAACAAAAATATAAGATTTCTGTTAAAAGCATTAAGGTCTGCCCGTCTGTATCATGTTATTGTACACATAACAAGTAGGATTAAATCTACATTGTATCAGTATGATTCACTTCAATGCAGTTCTAATCACTACAATAGACACGTTCTACTGCATTAGACAGCAAACTAGGTCAGAAAAACATGTTAAGGTGATTGACTGACTTTTGAAATCTATACATACTGCATACACAGTATCGAATATTTAGAAATTGACTACAAACCATGTACATACTATAACTGTACTTATTCTGAGTTTATAAACAGCCAAGGACTTAACATGTTTTGTGAACATATTTCAAAGTTCAAATAAATAAACCGAATAAAAACGGACTCCCAATGAAACATTTTAGACATTATTTTTTTTTTAATTCTGCAAACTTAATTATTATCGTTATTTTTTTCCTTGTTTAGATAAAAAAAACATTGCAATGCTGGTCTTAATCAATGTTCAAAACACCAAACAGAAATATTTAACATTATTTACTATACCTCAATATAAACAGAATAAAGAGATATTTTGGGATGTCATATCAAACGATGCAATATTCGTATTTGTCTTTGGTTTAAAAAGATATCATTCTGGTCAAGAAGACAAGAACTTGCTTATTTCAGAAGTTCAAAAAACAACACGGTCGATTTTTCACCTACTACGGATCACGGAAAATCCTGAATTTACCCGATACCTTTGCCATACTACAAACGTTCGCACATGCTACATGACGATGCACCTACTGACAATATTCTTGTCAAATCAGCAGCACAGAACAGCTGAAAGGTCAAAATTATATATAATTGTTCAAAACAACTAGACACTGACTACTTAAAATCAGATTCAAAGACTGTCAAATCAAAATTAGACCGTACTGATGTGTCAGGTCAAACACTGTCTGCTAGGACCTAAACGCAGGTAGACGTACCTTTCGTAAGCGAGTCGTATTCCAATAAAAATAATTCCTATAGCAATGCTTGGTAGAAAAATGTGTCTCTCTAAAGGATAATAAATGCCAGGTGGAGGGTTTTCGAAGTCTTTCCATGTTACATTATTCAACAACCAAAACTTCTCGCTCCAGAACCAATCTCGCAAAGCTTGTAGGTTCTCCATCGGCTTAGCTTGATAGCCTACATACACGCTTGGTACAGTTGATCGCTTGCTAGTAGGAAGTTACTAGAGTTCGGATAATATACCTAAACTACCCAGATTGTAGAGGTGTTAATTTTACTGGTTAAGTATATACGCACGCGCAGATTTCTCGCTCCCAGTGATGATTTTTTTACACCAGATAATATAAGGGCATCTCAGAGAATTATTATTTGATCGTTTTCTCACTAAATAAAATAATGCACGCCTCTGATTAACTCTAGCGTTTCTTTACAAATACATCGGAATATATCAACCCGGCCAGTTCAATGTTACCACGGGTTCGTCTTTCATATGCCTGAACACGAAAATCGCCTCACTTGTTTGTTGACATACATTTCAGTACTGATACAATAGTACATAATTTTTTCAACAGACATAGCTCAACTTCATTGTAACATTCTGCGTTTCCTAAAAATCAATGAAGGTGAGTTTTTGTTCCTAGTTCGTACCGCTGATCGATGTCGACATCGTCAGAACAACATTGCTTCTGTTGACTCATTTTCTGATATACACTTGAAAACACCCGGTTGCATAGATTAATGTGCAGATATAAGAGTATATTGATAAATAATTGTAACACATTGGGATTTTGAACATGGAATACGAACAAGTTAATGTAGATATGTACACCAAGCCTTCACGTGTCTCAGGATACAGTAAAATGGTACACAATGAACCATTCACCCATGATCAGTTTCAGTTTGCCGTGCGCTCTTGCGCAAAGGAACGAGATACATACGGTTGCTGGGAACGGACATCACAAAAATATATATATTATTGTGTTCCAACTCAATAATATCTCGTCCCAACGCAATGATATTCCACAGCAATAATATTTCATTCCACCGCACGCAATAATATTTCATTCCCGCGCAATAATATTTCGATCCCATGCAATATCTATTTATACTTCGTTCGAACGCAATGGCATATTTTCTGTGATGTCCGTTCCCAAATACCAGCTCTTGCCTTCGGCTCTACAAGCACGAAAGGGGCGTATCTCATGGCATCCCACAGAAAAAACTGCATACGATTAAACATATTTAACAAGTTAATAACCAAAGGTCATATAAGCATGTGCTGCAAGTCAGGTTAATACTTTTATTGTGAAATACAACGTGTTTGATTTAAATCTTGTAAGAGTAATTCCTCTTCGCAAATGAAAATTTGCCTGCAGGCAATTGTTTACACCTAGTGCACAAAATTAAAACTAGATTTAGACGAGATGTAGACAAGGTTTAGACGAGATTTAGACGAGGTTAAGACTATTGGTGGACCAGTACACTAAATCTGATACAGGTGATGTAGCTATCTCTCCAAATATAGGTAATGTACAGTGTCTGTTTTCTCCATATTCTATGGGTGCTCTGTGCACCTCTGGAGCAGGACATGGCAAAATTGTAGGTTCCATGTGCGACACCTTGTGGACAAGACGAAAAGACTTGTCTTATCCTTTGATGTACATCAGCCGAATCTCGGGGTCGCATAATGGTATATTTTAATGGTTTTGAAGTTGGGTGTCGCTCCTTTGTGCTCTTCAAAAAGAGTATATCAGCCTGTGATTGGTCAGTTTTATTTCTCCTAGAACCAATAAAATTACTTCGTTTGGGTCTTCAGTTTTGGCATGACATGTTCCAGGAGTGCAGAAAGCGAAAGTGACCGTAACCCCTGGAGTATCGAGAACATGTTCCAGGAGTGCAGAGAGCGAAAGTGACCGTAACCTCTGGAGTATCGAGGATGATTCCCGGGGTGTAGAGAGCGACAGTGATTGTGACCCCTTGGGTATCGGGGATGGTTCCAGGGGTGTAGAGAGCGACAGTGATTGTGACCCCTGGAGTATCGAGGATGGTTCCAGGGGTGTAGAGAGCGACAGTGATCGTGACCCCTGGAGTATATTTGAAGAAAAAAGAACGGTTTACTGAAGTGTGGTAAAGGGAAGCCTATCTCTATACATTGTGTTCATCAAAATGTTTATACAACGCACTGAACAGACAGATAAAAGTGATGGAATAAAAAGGGTATCAAACTCTAAATATATGATATATATATGAAATAGATCGGGTTGAAAACTAGGGTGTTGCATCATATGGCTAAAGTAATGTCCTTAATCTTCTGCTATAAGTTCCTGATGTATTAAACGTTAGAAACACATGTACATCTGTATGTGAACATTATGCATCGTGATTATAGAAATAAGAACTAGCGATATACAATATACGTATGATGGGACAGTAGACTGTAGTTTGTTGTACACCAGAAAACATGTTACCACTGAGACGGTGATCTCGGTGTCATTGCTGGAACATATGGAACTATAAGTTCTTTCAAGTAGCCAGGAAAGGGTCCATGTAGGGCATTGTACACATGTACTAGAAGTTTATATCGGCATCGGAACTCTACAGGCAACCAATTAATTGACAAAGCACCGGTGTAAAGTGATTTCTTCTTTGTTCTAGTCACAAGTCGAGCTGCAGCATTTTGAACCTGTTGTAGTTGCCATAATCCAAGTGATGTCACAAGAGAATGAACAGGTGTCTTACAGGCGTCTGACGTTAGATATTGACGGATACATCCTATGTTGTGAATTTGAAGATAACATGATTTGATAATGGCATTAACTTGTTGTTCCATTGTCAAAGAACGGTCACAGTACACACCAAGGTTTTTCACAACTGGTGCTGGTGTAATTGCACTGCTGCCAACGGTGAGCTGACAGTTTGCTTTGCTGGCGCTTAGGTGTAAACACAATCACTTCTGTCTTGTCTAGATTTGATTGAAGTAAGTTGCATATCATCCAACTGTTGATATCTGAAAGACTCAATTCAAGTTTGACTGACATATCATTTTACTCCTCAGAAGGTTTTAGAATCATATATACCCGAGTGTCGTCAGCATAGCAATGGAATGAAAGACCATGTTTACGACAAATATCACCAACTGGTTAAGAAAACAGAATTGAACCTTGTGGTACGCCGAAATCCAAAATTTCCGTGTTCGATGTGAAATAAAATTTCTTATTCTACTTTGTACACAAGGATAAAAGTATTCTTTAATTCAAAAGTAAATTATGCAAGTATGAAAAATTTGATTACTCTTAATGAGTGTTGTCTTGGTTACGAAGTTTTCTGTAATTTTACTGTTATTTTTATTGGTGTGTAAGGATGTTGAAACCTGGCCCGAATTTTGGTGAGCTTTCAATTTTCATCTAAATATGAGAAGTATTAGGACTGAGTAGATACAGCGTGTCTTACTGACAGTCACGTGTATTAGGACTGAGTAGATACAGTGTGTCTTACTGAGAGTCACGTGTATTAGGACTGAGTAGATACAGTGTGTCTTACTGAGAGTCACTTGTATTAGGACTGTATAGATACAGTGTGTCTTACTGAGAGTCACTTGTATTAGGACTGTATAGATACAGTGTGTCTTACTGAGAGTCACTTGTATTAGGACTGAGTAGATACAGTGTGTCTTACTGAGAGTCACTTGTATTAGGACTGAGTAGATACAGTGTGTCTTACTGACAGTCACTTGTATTAGGACTGTATAGATACAGTGTGTCTTACTGACAGTCACTTGTATTAGGACTGAGTAGATACAGTGTGTCTTACTGACAGTCACTTGTATTAGGACTGTATAGATACAGTGTGTCTTACTGACAGTCACTTGTATTAGGACTGAGTAGATACAGTGTGTCTTACTGACAGTCACGTGTATTAGGACTGTATAGATACAGTGTGTCTTACTGACAGTCACTTGTATTAGGACTGAGTAGATACAGTGTGTCTTACTGACAGTCACGTGTATTAGGACTGTATAGATACAGTGTGTCTTACTGACAGTCACTTGTATTAGGACTGTATAGATACAGTGTGTCTTACTGACAGTCACTTGTATTAGGACTGAGTAGATACAGTGTGTCTTACTGACAGTCACTTGTATTAGGACTGTATAGATACAGTGTGTCTTACTGACAGTCACTTGTATTAGGACTGTATGTGTCTTAGATACAGTGTGTCTTACTGACAGTCACTTGTATTAGGACTGAGTAGATACAGCGTGTCTTACTGACAGTCACGTGTATTAGGACTGAGTAGATACAGTGTGTCTTACTGACAGTCACGTGTATTAGGACTGAGTAGATACAGTGTGTCTTACTGACAGTCACTTGTATTAGGACTGAGTAGATACAGTGTGTCTTACTGACAGTCACTTGTATTAGGACTGAGTAGATACAGTGTGTCTTACTGACAGTCACGTGGATGACAGTCTGTATAATGATTTACTAGGACTTCACGCTAGTTTTAAATTGGATAGAAACATTGTTAGTGGTATAATTGTGTATATAGACATTCTACAGGTAAACCGTTCACCTGGCACATCCTAATGATGAAGTTATATTATACAGGTCATCTTAACATACGTGTACTAATTTTATTATCTATATATCGACCTGAAAAATTCAATCTTAGTAGAATCTGCGAGAATGCTTTTGACGTTTCACCAAAATTGATTATGACAGGGGGGTTTCATGTAGAATTGCTAACTGTTACCCCCGATAATATTTTTCTATATATCATTTTCTCATTTAGTTTATTAAATCATTTACCGGAACAAAGTTTAGAGATCTTACTAGATCACTGCTGAGCAGTTCCATATCCTCAGATGATAATTCTCTCATACATATACATGTATTGTAAGTGATCATGTAAGTGTAAAATTTGACACGTGGCTTTAAACCTGTATACAAATATAAAATTTGGTGCCAAGTGAGCCTATTTTGTAAAGTAGACTTATATCTCGATGTGACTGGAGTGGTTCCTTATTTGACACTGCAGCAGTAAATATTTCCTGTGAGATTTTACAAATTATTTTCCTTTATTTTGCAAATCGATATATACCTACTAAAGGAGTTATTAAGTAGGTCAAATGAAAAACACTGACGTCAGAATTAAGGAAAAACTCCCAGATCGATTACATAAGATGGCTGGAACATGAAATAATCCTTGTGGCATACAATATTTCAAAAGTCAGCGCAATAATGTTCATGAAAACGTCAATGATATTATAGATAAGTGTCAAGTCAAGTACAATACACAAGAATGTGGTATATCTGATACAAAGGCACTTGTCCACTCTATTATCATCAGGATACATCTGTCTAATTAATATACTTAGCGAAAAAGTACACATTTACAATCATATAACAGTAGAGAGTATTAAATATTAGAAACAACTTTTATCATAAATAGTTGAGGAAAGTATCAGTTTATCTGTTAAAGATTACACCCAAATAATAAATCTACAAGAGAGTACACTATTGTATAAATAATTCTTATATATATTAACTATACTATAAAAAAAACAATGATTCAAATAGCTCTTCAATGCAAGGGAGGTAACTCCTACTGACAGCACCAGTCGCTGGGTCTACTCCGCTATATATGCACGTCGCCCGAGAATCGGAAAACCACCAACCAACCAACGAATCAAGATACAATATACAAGGAGACTTGGAATCAAGAACAACCGAATTACAACATAAATTATTTTCTGCGACCGCACTGTAACATAGTGCAATAAAAATGTACAGATAAAGTTATAATCTATATATATTGCAGTCGGTTAATCCTACAGTTCTATTCTATTGTTGCTCCAGATCTCGAATTCATTTTCCATTTTCGTTTCCGAGCCGAATTTAAAAAAAAAAAAAAGACACAGAAACCAGTGGAAACGTTATATGTCAACAGTTTTACCATGAAATCAGCACTGAAAATGTCATTAAAACAACGGTTTATAAACCACAAGTAGATAACAACGTGTGATTTATGCTAAAAGGTGATTTTATGGTCTTATCTATTGTTGTATAAAGCTATATAGTAGTCTATGGTACTTAGGTAACTTCAACTTTATGGTTCAATAAATGATGAGCAATATGCCTAAGTGCGAAATGCAATAAGTGTCTTCCAATATTAGATCACCCGTCTTCAAATTTTCTGTGTTGTTTATAAGTATATTGTTTGTCGGAATACCTCGAAGTCTTCGAGTCAGAACAACGCATACCAATTAGACATAATACTGAAGAAACTCCATTTTCGATACTCCAGTGAGTTACGATAACTTTAGCTCTCTGCACCCCTTGAACCATCCTCGATACTCCAGTGAAGTACGATCACCTTCGCTCTCTGTACCCCTAGAACCATCCTCGATACTCCAGTGAGTAACAATAACTTTAGCTCTCTGCACCCCTTGAACCATCCTCGATACTCCAGTGAAGTACGATCACCTTCGCTCTCTGTACCCCTAGAACCATCCTCGATACTCCAGTGAGTAACAATAACTTTCGCTCTCTGTACCCCTTGAACCATCTTCGATACTCCAGGGGTTACAATTACTTTCGCTCTCTGTACCCCTAGAACCATCTTCGATACTCCAGGGGTTACAATCACTTTCGCTCTCTGTACCCCTCGAACCAACCTCAATACTCCAGGGGTTGCAATCACTTTCGCTCTCTGTACCCCTGGAACCATCCTCAATACTCCAGGGGTTACAATTACTTTCGCTCTCTGTACCCCTGGAACCATCCTCAATACTCCAGGGGTTACAATCATTTTCGCTCTCTGTACTCCTGGAACCATCCTCAATACTCCAGTGAGTTACGATCACTTTCGCTCTCTGTACCCCTGGAACCATCCTCATTACTCCAGTGAGTTAGGATCACCTTCGTTCTCGGCACCCCTGGAACATGTCATGGCAAAACTGAAGACACAAGCGAAGTAATTTGATTGTTTCCAGGAGAAAAATTGACTGATCACATTCTGATACGCTCCTTTTGAAGATGACAGATTAGCGACACCAAACTTCAAAGCCCGGTATTACAATATACCAATAAAGTTATCACAAAGGTATACAATCGACTGTATATTTATATGGATGTGGAGATATCTATAATTCGTCGAAAATATCATGAAACCAGATACATGCAAATATTGTATCAGAGAACAACGCACATGTCAATTTTATTTTAAGTCGGTTCAAATATATATCAATAACACACGCCAAATGCTTTTACAGCCGTCTGTAAACATAGGTAAATATTTCAAAACAGCATGCATATATACAAAAGTATGATAAGACGGTACTGGTTAATCAAGATTAAAGCATAAGCGTATAGCATTATATTTAAAAAGTTCCAAAACATTATATACTCACAATGGACCACAGACTACTAAAGATGTTAATTTAAAACATAAGACATACATAAAGCTAGGTTAAGTTAAAATAAATACGTACATATGTAACTCAATCAAGTTAAATTAAATAAGCATGCACTTAAATTTAGCAAAAGTTTAAATTAAGCAAACATAGTAGCTTTAAGCAACTTAAAATTAAGTAAGCAAAATAAATTCAAATAAGCAAATGTAAATTAAATTCAGCAAAATTTACTACATAATAGCACTTAAACATCAGGTGTTACTAATCTACTAAAGTAATGAAAGAAGCACGAAAACTGACAATCCTGAATTTAGGCTAAAAGATATAAAACAAAAACTATAAAACATACATATCTGACCATACAAAATAAATGAAAAATAAAAGAAAACCAAACAGATAGAAGTGAATATCATCTCCAAATCTGTCCGTTCCACTGCCTGGTCACCATTCCGAATTCATTATAAGGAGTAATTTTGCGCATGGGGTCAGGTAGGGAATTCCAGGTACTTGCAGCAAGATTCCCAAAACTATTTGTCGCATACCTCACTGGCTACTTTGAAGGTTTAAAATTATACAATATCTACAAGTATAGTCAGAAGGTTTTACGTGAATCCTTAAGATAGCATGGTGAATGGCTCTGTAAAATATTAGAATGTTTTACGTGAATCCTTAAGATAGCATGGTGGATGGCTCTGTAAAATGTTAGAAGATTTAACAGCAAATCTCTGTTTATTTCTAGTGTACATAGGTTACATTTTCCTGAAAGTTCGTGTGATAAATTAAAATCTTGATAAACTTAAGTGCTTTAAAACTGACTCGCTCTAATTTTTAGGTGTTTGTTTTAGAGCAGAAATGCCATATAAGTGGGCAGAAAATAAAATTTGATAAAATGAAAGATGTGTAAATTGCCTTTCACCCTTCTAGCGTCAAATCTTAGCAATTCGTGACAGGACATGTATTTGTCTGCAGGCTTTCGAACAGACGTGTTTAGTATATAGTGTTTTCTATTTCAGATTGTGTCAACCAACAGTTCATGGTAGATTTTGTCCTGTCACCATGTAGACACATATCATTAAAAACACACACATCTTTGGCAATTTCAGTTAGTTTGAAGTGGACTTCATGGTACTCTGGTTTTGAAGTCATATTTAATTTACGCGCGTTCACTTTTGATTTAAGCGTCTATCTGACGCAGAGCTCACAGAGTCGGTAACAGTCATGGCGACCGTCCAAGCTTTCAGGGAATGGTTTTGGAATGAAAGGGTGTGGCTACCCGGGAATGTTACATGGGAAGACTTCGAAAATCCCCCACCCGGTGAATATTACCCATTAGAAAGACATATTCTCCTTCCAAGCTTCTTCCTAGGTGTCCTTCTGCTTGGAGTTCGTTTTGTTTATGAAAGGTAGGCACGTGTTTCTGTTCATGGCACCATCGATGTAAAACATCACTTCATGGTAAAATACATCTAGAAGATGTATGAAAAGTATTCCTGGTTTGGGCCGGCCGTCCAATTTCAACATGCAAAGGACAATAGTGCAACATTCTATGTGTCAATTTAAAGATATACCTGATATCTTTACCCTGTATCAGCGATAGATTTCGTGCAAGATATGAAATTGAATGAGAACATTGTAGCGGAACTGAATTTAATCTATCGTTGACTGCCAGGTAGCTCATATGGTAGCGAGTCTGTCTAAAGTTCAAATATCCAGGGATTAAATACCGGTCTGATAAAAGAAACAATCTATCATCTTTTTTATCAACAACAGAAAAACGAAGAAGAAAAAAAGAAGCATATCCAAAACAACAAGACATGTCAACATAATCATAGTCCGAACTAAAATTCAATAAAACTAGGACAAAAAGCAACGAGAAATATCAACATAATCATAGTCCGAACTAAAATTCAATAAAACTAGGACAAAAAGCAACGAGAAATATCAACATAATCATAGTCCGAACTAAAATTCAATAAAACTAGGACAAAAAGCAACGAGAAATATTAACATAATCATAGTCCGAACTAAAATTCAATAAAACTAGGACAAAAAGCAACGAGAAATCCCAACATGTCAACATAATCACAGTCCGAACTAAAATTCAATAAAACTAGGACAAAAAACAACGAGAAATCCCAACATGTCAACATAATCATAGTCCGAACTAAAATTCAATAAAACTAGGACAAAAAGCAACGAGAAATACCAACATGTCAACATAATCATAGTCTGAACTAAAATTCAATAAAACTAGGACAAAAAACAACGAGAAATATCAACATAATCACAGTCCGAACTAAAATTCAATAAAACTAGGACAAAAAGCAACGAGAAATCCCAACATGTCAACATAATCATAGTCCGAACTAAAATTCAATAAAACTAGGACAAAAAGCAACGAGAAATACCAACATGTCAACATAATCATAGTCTGAACTAAAATTCAATAAAACTAGGACAAAAAACAACGAGAAATACCAACATGTCAACATAATCATAATCTGAAATCAAATTTGACAAAATTAGGGCAAAATATGTCCAAAAGTAAGATTTACACAGAGACCCCTGAAAAGTAGACGGAGAATAAGACCAGGTGTTCCGAAAGAATAGGTGTCTTCTGCTTCATCAACAACACTCATCATGTAAATCTTGGTCAACCTATAAGAAATGTCACATTCACAAATAAGGTATACAACAACAGAATCAAATCATATGCAAGAAAATCTTAAAACAGATTCAACTCTGATTTTTCGTACATAAAAATGCACTTATACGCTTTCCCTGTTTTGTAATGTAGTGGCCAAGTGGTTAAGGTGTCTGACCATATTTATCACTAGCCCTCTTCCTCTGAGCCATGTGTTTGAGGCTTACATTAGACTGTTGCTAAGTACTGGCAACAGGTGGGTTTTATCCTTCTGGAACACCGTCTTTCCATCACTTCCCGAACCTTGCACATCTTTAAATAGCCTTGATTTTAAATAGAATGTAAAGCAACAAAAACCCAAATGCTTGTAATGGTGTCAGAAATAGACCTGAAGATGGAGATAAACCTGAATAAGGAAATCTTCATTCATTGAACTTTTATTACAAATAGTTATATTTTTAAGTGCCAAAATTCTCTTATAATTTCATAAATAAAATCCTGAGTTAAACAAACAACACATGAAGATTTAACCTTTACCTTAAAACAAAACTAATGTTGCTAAATACCCTTCTACAATGATCACTTCATTGTGAGCAAGATCTGCAGAAACATCATGTGTATCTCTTTTGACAGTTGTATTATGTATTTGTCAAATAAGATTTTTTTTTTCATTATTTTGGTGTTTTTTAACCAAATCAACTTATACTAACACGAAAAAGAAATGCTGGGTACACTAAATATACTACAAATGATTTATTGCTTGGCCTAGAATAATGACACTCGGTCAGGTTGATGTGTTGTTCGCGGTCACTAGGTACACGTGTTTAAAATCACACAATACCTGACCTCCGCGCTCCGTGCGAGGCACGTGCTAAAATACAAGAATCCTGTGCAGGGGAAGGTCATTGAGTTCGCCAATGGAAATTTTCAGTCTTTTTGATACTGTTCAAGTATTCAGATTGATTTTTCAAAGTTTGATTTGAATTAAGCAATTTACATTCATGCCACGATTGACGGAAGTCCAGCGAGGACAGGCTATAGGAATGCTTTTGCAGGGTCAGGGCCAACTTCAGGTTGCTGCACATTTTGGTGTGCATATTCGGACAATTCAATGTCTTGTCCAACGTGTGCGAGTGACGGGGAGGGTCATTGACCGCCACATCAGGATCAGTTTATAAGACTTTCTCACTTACGTAATCGCCATCTCACAGCTACCGAAACTGCAAATAACACTATAGGCAGTCATAACCGCCATATTCATCCGGATACGGTTCGAAACCGATTACGCGTCAATGGCCTAAGAGCCCGACGTCCCTATGTTGGTCTGCCCCAAACTCCTGCGTGTCTCCAACGCCGATTGGCTTGGTTACAAGCACACTCGCCCAGAAATTTTCCTATGAGGCAATGGAGACGGGTATTCTTCACTGATGAATCCCGCTTCATTCTCTACCATTCGGACGGGCGACGTTGTGTATATTGACGTCGAGGGGAATGTTACACTGACGCGTGCGGCGCTGAGCGGGATAGGTTTGGCGGTGGTTCAGTATGTGTTTGGGGTGGTATCTCCTATGGGTTTAAATCACCCCTGACTGTGATTGGCGGTAATTTAACCAGCGTAAGGTATAGAGACAAATCCTTCGCCTAGTTGCCGTGCCATGTGTGCAAGAACGGAACCTGATATTCCAGCAAGACAATGCCCGGCCCAATGTAACTAGAGTTTGTCAGCAATTTCTTGCCAACAATAACGTAATCCCAATCAATTGGCCAGCATTCAGTCCAGATTTGTCTCCAATTGAGCATTTGTGGGACGAATTGGATAGGAGAGTTAGGAGACGTCCAAATGCCCCCACTAATCTGCCTTGCATGAAGAATGGAATAACATCCCCATTGCAAGGGTTAACACCCTGATGAATTCCATGCATAGAAGAATCAGGGCTGCGACAGCTGCGCATGGAGGACACACAAGATACTGAAATGTCCGGCCGTGTTGCGCAATACAAATAGGGTCATCGCTAAAAGGGGGATATTTTTGGCATAATTAACATTGATAATCGATAGAACCTTCAACAAATGGTTCCAAACAGATGAAATTGTATACAAAAATGAATGAAATAATGTAACATTAAATTATATCATTTAAAAGAATCTTTTTAGGTTACACGGCATTCCTTTTTCATTTTAGTATATATATTGGGGCCTCCATGTTCATTTCTGCAGGACATCAAGGTCATTCTGGTATTGTATATTTACTATGTAAAACAATAATTTATTAATCTTATTATACCATATCATATAGATGTTATTTCAAAATTGATTTATTATTAATAGGAAAAATTGCTACCATTTTAAATGAAAGCTTCTAATTTTAAAAAGGATGGGTCCAAATTTTTAGCATTGGGGATAGGACCTGATATCTGAATGTTTGAAAGGTTATTGATCAGTTGGATAGGAATGTTTAGGAGAAAACTTTATCTGTTGGGAATTTGGCCATCGGAAAGAGGGCCCCAAATTCAGTATCACAAAACCTTTAGAACAGAAGTTAGTTTGTTAAATATAGACAATACCTTACCTTTAACTGGTGTAAATTGAAGGTCTATCATTAAAGGAAGCAGTTTTTATGAAATTGTTTACAACTATTATAACTAACTTATCCTGTGTGTTCAGACTTGAAGTTTTGGATCATTTCCAGAACAGTACACCTGAATTTATGCAAGTACATTACTTGAATGTAATCCAAGTTTTTCATTAATTATTACAAGACAATGACTTCAAATATTTGTTAAATGGAGTGTGCAAAGACCGTTTATGTTTTAAGCAGATACAGGTATTTAAAATTGATATTTAACTCACATCAGCGGGGTTATAGATAATTTCTTGCGAAAAGTTTCGTCAAAACCAATTAGCACTAGACATAATTGAAAATCACTACCTATGATTAAGAATGATATGAAAACAAAACATTCAAGTTATTAAAATTTCTTCGTCTGAAAGACTCGATCTTAATAACAGTCTACAATGGTATATGTGATTCAGAAACAAAACTTATGACATGTACGGTATGATAAAATATCCTTTAAACACTCTGCAACAACATCTTCTCTTTGATAATAAAACAACATGTAAATGTGCATCATTCAAAGCCAGGAACAATAGGAAATCTTTCAGCAAAATTGTTTTGAAAAATGCATTCATGTATTTCCAATCTGAAAACTTTGTGGTTAGTCCAAGTTTTAATACATATGATATCTGATATACTGAGAAAAATATTGTTTTTTTTTGTGATGTGAATGCAGTTTCATTGAAATAGAAATTCAGGTAATTTTTCTTTAGACCAAAAATTTGAAGTAAGATTTTATTATGAAATACACAGAACTACTTTTACTATAGTCTGCAAATGTAACAAGAAAGTTGGCAGTCTTATGTGTAACCCAAAATTAATCATTTGATTTGACGTGAAGACACAGAAATAGCTGTGATTTTATCAAGGACTGTGTGTTTGAGGAGACACTGAATAAGATATCAGATTCAGTCCTCCTTTAAATTCCAGCTGTCCTGTGTACAAATCAAAAACAAACAATGGCTTGATTGTCGGCCAGTAATATGATGTCTTCTTGTTTTGTTTTGTGAATTGTGTGTTTTAATTCCCACAGCCATAATGTTGTCAGATGTTTTCCAGATCTCGGTCAGGATACACATTTTACAGAATTTAAATTCTGAATTGTTATTGTAGAATTGGTAACTATATTTCATCATGAAATCAGTCAAAGCTGGATTTTTTAGATGAATTTGAATAAACAATTTTCATTTGTCATACTGTGGAACAAGGGAACTATGAAAGTTACAGGATCAAAACTTTCTTCTCTTGACAAGCTGCAGAACAGGGGGGTGAAACAGGTCCATCAGGCCTCTTTTTGTATTTTTGTTCCTTTAAATTTGTTCTCTGTTGCCATGGTGATATATCTTGTTTTACTTTGCTTTATTAGATGTTTGGTGGTCCCGTTTGCCAAGTACATGGGTCTGACCTTCAAGAAGCAATACTCTGTAGAGGTGAACCCCACTCTGGAAGCTACATATTCTTCTGTCAAGTATCCTGAACAGCAACAAGCCCAGGTAATAAAATACCTGTCTGGATATAACATTTCTTTCAAGTACAATTTACTTTCCCTAATCTCCTCATCAAAACAAATTCATGAAAGTCAAATATTGTAAAGGTTCTCCTTGTAGGTCATAGTATAGTCTGTTTCATGAAAATTAGTTGCCACAGCTGGCTACGATATGAAAGTGAAAAGCAGCAATATAATAAATATTGTTTACACTATGAAAGGAATTCCATCCAACTGCACATGCATTTGTTGATGAACTTTATTTTGGAAAATTGAATATTGAGTGTGTATGGAAGTAGATTTTTATGTAGGAATTTTCAGTTTGGTGAAAAAATAATCAAAACCTCACTAAATTGTTCTATTTATCTTCAGTTCAAAATCTTTCTCAGCTTTAACGCAAAACTTAGAATTGATGGCATTTCTTTTTTCAGAATTAAGATGTTTTTGTGACTCGAGGCTTGTCTTTAAGATAGCCTATATAAGTGTTACAAAACCTTTTTTTGATAGGAAGGAGGACAGTTTTGCTTAAAAACAAAATACTTTAGTAAAAGTTCACAAATCAAACTGTATATGTCAAAGCTAGTAGACTCCAGTAGACCTACTTAACCGTTATATGTAACGTATGTTTAGACCTACTTAACCGTTATATGTAACGTATGTATAGACCTACTAAACCGTTATATGTAACGTATGTATAGACCTACTTAACCGTTATATGTAACGTATGTATAGACCTACTAAACCGTTATATGTAACGTATGTATAGACCTGTTTAACCGTTATATGTAACGTATGTATAGACCTGCTTAACCGTTATATGTAACGTATGTATAGACCTACTTAACCGTTATATGTAACGTATGTATAGACCTACTTAACCGTTATATGTAACGTATGTTTAGACCTACATAACCGTTATATGTAACGTATGTTTAGACCTACTTAACCGTTATATGTAACGTATGTTTAGACCTACTTAACCGTTATGTATGTATAGACCTACTTAACCGTTATATGTAACGTATGTATAGACCTACTTAATCGTTATATGTAACGTATGTATAGACCTACTTAACCGTTATATGTAACGTATGTATAGACCTACTTAACCGTTATATGTAACGTATGTATAGACCTACTTAACCGTTTTATGTAACGTATGTATAGACCTGCTTAACCGTTATATGTAACGTATGTATAGACCTACTTAACCGTTATATGTAACGTATGTATAGACCTACTTAACCGTTATATGTATATGTAACGTATGTATAGACCTACTTAACCGTTATATGTAACGTATGTATAGACCTACTAAACCGTTATATGTAACGTATGTATAGACCTACTAAACCGTTATATGTAACGTATGTATAGACCTACTTAACCGTTATATGTAACGTATGTATAGACCTACTTAACCGTTATATGTAACGTATGTATAGACCTACTTAACCGTTATATGTAACGTATGTATAGACCTACTTAACCGTTATATGTAACGTATGTATAGACCTACTTAACCATTATATGTAACGTATGTATAGACCTACTTAACCGTTATATGTAACGTATGTATAGACCTACTTAACCATTATATGTAACGTATGTATAGAACTACTTAACCATTATATGTAACGTATGTATAGACCTGCTTAACCGTTATATGTAACGTATGTATAGACCTACTTAACCGTTATATGTAACGTATGTATAGACCTACTTAACCGTTATATGTAACGTATGTATAGACCTACTTAACCATTATATGTAACGTATGTATAGACCTACTTAACCGTTATATGTAACGTATGTATAGACCTACTTAACCATTATATGTAACGTATGTATAGACCTACTTAACCGTTATATGTAACGTATGTATAGACCTACTTAACCGTTATATGTAACGTATGTAGGGGTGCTCAAGTTGAAGGTGTATTGTATGTATACTGTAAGAGGAGTGAAACTTGTGACAGATAAGCAACAATGTTGTTTTGTTTATCAACAGGAATTGTCCAAGAAGACAAGCCTGACAGTACGGCAGATACAAAGATGGTTCAGACACCGACGCAGTCAAGAAATGCCGGGCAGGATGAAAAAGTTCAGGGAATGCAGGTATTAATTATTTATTCGCTGGGTCATCACCCTGTGAACAGTGTGGATCATTACGGGCACTGCTTACTGAAACCGGTCGCTGCCTCACTGAACATCATTCAGGAGGCCCATCACATTCTATTTACAGAGCAATTTGGATAAAGCATCTTACCCAAGGAAAAAACCAGTGTGATTACATTAGCTGGGTCTGTGATTTCAACTTTCTAAAAAGTACAAACTGCCCTTGTGTAGGGAGAAAACCACACACTTTGGATGTTTTATACCCACACGTTTCAAATATTGCACCAACTGCACCATCGCAGCATGTATAAAACCTCTAATAGATGAAGTAAATTAGAAATAACCCTATATAAATATATGTTACCTGATCATGTCATTATCATATTTTCTGAAGTTTACATATTATCAAAGGTATGCTATGCCTTTGATTGATAAACTTGCCAACTTTTACATGTAACATGCCTCAAACAGTGAATACAATCCTTGCTATAGTGTTGAGCTTCATTTCAGGTCGTGTTGCCTGTTGTGATGTTAAAAAACTATGGTGATGTCATAAAATGGTTGTGATGTCATAAACTGGTTGTGATGTCATAAAAAGGTTATGATGTCATAGAATGATTGTGATGTCATAAAATGGTTGTGAGGTCATAAAATGGTTATAATATGACATCATGTTTCAACTCTTGCAGGTTAAATCTTGATAGGACAGTTGATGTACTCATATAGCTAAGATAATGCCAGCATTGATATGGAAAAGTCTGCCTTCTGAAATGTTAGAAAACAAAATTGAATTCTATAGTTAAGACCATTTGTATACACAATACTGTCAGTGAAAGTTGTCATTTATAATAGATTTCATTTGTCACTACACAAAAGTCATATTTCGAGTGTAATCATATAAAGTTTAAACACCAGAAATAGAAATAGAAATATGAAAACAAAAGTCCTTTCATAACTCCTACAAAAAAATCATCAGTTTTTTCTTCAAATTTTTTGAGAAATTCTGAAATTTGAACCATCAAAATTACTGGTCTTTACAGAATTTCTTTTCAGTTATGATTTTATTACATATTGAAATAACTTTGCTTACTTCTCTGAAAAAAAACTTCTATTTTAGAGCTGATAACAACATTCTAATACACCTTTTTTTACTTTCAGCTGGCACTTCCTTTTCTACTCCGTCAGCTTCTTCGCTGGCCTGTATGTTCTGTGGGATGTAAGTTTACCCGAGATATTTGTTTGTGTGTTAGTCTGATTGAAATATACTATGGAAATTCTATAGATAAATATCATGCTGTATGTTTTGTATATGATGGAACGTCTCCAATATTACCTTGTATAAAACAGAAATATTCTGAAGTCATTGAGTGAGAAATTCCAATTATAAAGAGACATGTATCAATGGGATAATAAGCCCTACTGTATGTTTTTTCACCTCCACAGAAATGCCTTAAAATATATTTTATTATCCTGTAGTAAGCCTACTCCATACTTTGAGTCAGGAATTATAAGTTGGTCTTGAGACTTATTATAGGATAACTATGGGATATATTAACAACAAGAAAATACCTACATATAAACATAATCATAATTCAGACTCAAGTTAAGTGAAACAAGGGTACAATATACAATAAAGATTTACATGGAGGCTCCTGAGTAAGTACAAAGAGAAGAAGACCAGGGGCTCAGGAAGAGTAAGTGTATATATTTATTTTATAACAGTACTGATTAATGTGTATTGTTTGTTTCAGAAACCCTACTTCTGGGATTCTAAGTATTGCTGGATATCCAGTGGAAGACAGGTACATTTATTTTGAAACAGTATATAAATTATGGATGGGATTGTTAGATATCAGTGTACAATCCTAACAGAAACATAATCCAACAATGGTACTTTTAGCAATGTGTATGTCTGTCCTTCTGCTACCTTGTCTTGGCTGTATGTCCTACGTTACTTGTCACTAAAACTTCATACTTGGGGTTCACCTTAGTGAGGCAGTGTGTTATGTATCAAGAATTGGTCAAGCTGACCTACATTTTGACCTTTGACCTACATCAAATGATATGTTTGTTTTCATATATTATCTTATTATGTGGGGAACTGTAGCTTGCCATCTTGCTGATGGATAAGACAGAAGTACACTCCCTGAGTAGTTTATAAAATACATCACGTTTATGTGGGGAACTGTAGCTTGCCATCTTGCTGATGGATAAGACAGAAGTACACTCCGTGAGTAGTTTATAAAATACATCACATTTATGTGGGGAACTGTAGCTTGCCATCTTGCTGATGGATAAGACAGAAGTACACTCCCTGAGTAGTTTATAAAATACATCACATTTATGTGGGGAACTGTAGCTTGCCATCTTGCTGATGGATAAGACAGAAGTACACTCCCTGAGTAGTTTATAAAATACATCATGTTTATGTGGGGAACTGTAGCTTGCCATCTTGCTGATGGATAAAACAGAAATACACTCCCTGAGTAGTTTATAAAATACATCACGTTGATGAGGTATATTCATGATTTTATACCCTCAACATTTTGTGTATAAGAAGGATGAGCGGAGATATAGTACTTACAGTGTAATGCAGGTCTGTCTTGTCTCACTTTGAATCAACAACACACCTTATCTCTTAGTTGTTAAAACTTTAGTCTGTTTATATTTCTAAGGTCAAGGTCAATGTTACTTTTTAAAGAAAAGTCTGAATCAGTTATCAGTCCAAATTTACAGAAAGTCATTCATGTTTTATTGACAATAGTGACATTTTCCAATTTCAGCCTTATGGATGTATTTTATCTTAAAGAAAACCTGGTATAGAAAATGTCCTTAACACCTATCATTTATGGACCTTGAAACAATTTCAATAAAGTCAGATTTCATTGTACAGTTTGACTTAAACTATTTTTTGAACTTTGCAGCATGTTCCCAATGATGTCTACTGGTACTACACAATAGAACTGGGATTCTACTGGAACCTTGTGTTTACACTGGTAACAGACCACAAGAGGAAGGATTTCAAAGAACTTGTTGTCCACCACATTGTCACCATTTTGCTCATCTACTTTTCATTTGCTGCAAACCAGATTCGCATCGGAACCCTCGTCTTGCTTGTTCATGATGCTGTTGACTTCTGGATGGCCGTATGTACAGCTCAATTTTGTTACATTGAAGGGAGTCAAACTTTACCTCTAAGTCAAAGCATTATGATTATATTTGATCTGACATGAAGTCAGGGAGCCTACAGATATATTCTGATTCATAGTCATGGGGTGGGCTTATTACAGACAGTGAAATAGCATTGGTTTTTAATTCTACTAGGCAACATTTGTTATCCCCCGCAAAAACACGGTCGTGGATTACATGGTTACAGTTACTATTACATGGTTACAGTTACTATTACATGGTTACAGTTACTATCACGTGGTTATAGTTACTATTACATGGTTACAGTTACTATTACATGGTTACAGTTACTATCACGTGGTTATAGTTACTATTACATGGTTACAGTTACTATTACATGGTTATAGTTACTATTACATGGTTACAGTTACTATCACATGGTTACAGTTACTATTACATGGTTACAGTTACTATCACGTGGTTATAGTTACTATCACGTGGTTATAGTTACTATTACATGGTTACAGTTACTATCACGTGGTTATAGTTAATATCACGTGGTTACAGTTACTATCACGTGGTTATAGTTACTATCACGTGGTTACAGTTACTATCACATGGTTACAGTTACTATCACGTGGTTACAGTTACTATCACGTGGTTACAGTTACTATTACATGGTTACAGTTACTATCACATGGTTACAGTTACTATCACGTGGTTATAGTTACTATTACATGGTTACAGTTACTATCACGTGGTTATAGTTACTATTACATGGTTACAGTTACTATCACGTGGTTATAGTTACTATCACGTGGTTATAGTTACTATCACGTGGTTATAGTTACTATCACGTGGTTATAGTTAATATCACGTGGTTACAGTTACTATCACGTGGTTATAGTTACTATCACGTGGTTACAGTTACTATCACATGGTTACAGTTACTATCACGTGGTTACAGTTACTATCACATGGTTACAGTTACTATCACGTGGTTATAGTTACTATTACATGGTTACAGTTACTATCACGTGGTTATAGTTACTATTACATGGTTACAGTTACTATTACATGGTTATAGTTACTATTACATGGTTACAGTTACTATCACGTGGTTATAGTTACTATTACATGGTTACAGTTACTATCACGTGGTTATAGTTACTATTACATGGTTACAGTTACTATCACGTGGTTATAGTTACTATCACGTGGTTATAGTTACTATCACGTGGTTATAGTTACTATCACGTGGTTACAGTTACTATCACGTGGTTACAGTTACTATCACGTGGTTATAGTTACTATTACATGGTTACAGTTACTATCACGTGGTTATAGTTACTATTACATGGTTACAGTTACTATCACGTGGTTATAGTTACTATTACATGGTTACAGTTACTATCACGTGGTTATAGTTACTATTACATGGTTACAGTTACTATCACATGGTTACAGTTACTATCACATGGTTACAATTACTATTACCTGGTTACAGTTACTATCACATGGTTACAGTTACTATCACGTTGTTACAATTACTATTACCTGGTTACAGTTACTATCACATGGTTACAGTTACTATCACATGGTTACAGTTACTATTACATGGTTACAGTTACTATCACGTTGTTACAGTTACTATCACATGGTTACAGTTTCTATAATATGTTACAATAAGATAGAAATGCACGTCTCGTGTAAATTCATTTTCAAACTGATTTTCTCGGGGTTTTTTTTTAAAGAAATACTTTCCTTATGATTTTAGGGAGCTAAAATGGCCAACTATGTGAAGAAAGCCACCCTTACAGATGTACTGTTTGGGGTCTTTTTAGTTGTGTGGTTAATTACCAGGACATATATCTACCCATTCAGGTAAGTTCAGTTCTAATAATACTGATTACAATCACAATGTAGCAGGTTCACTGATAATGTTTCCAATGTGTAATTGGTAAATGGAGGATGTTTTGTAATGACAGGAGAAGGGAGAAAATCCTTTTATCAAGGTTACCTTCCTTTTATGTCAAAATGTTTCGGTCTTTTTATTGGCCCACCATCTGATGATCAAATTGCCTTACATCGGTCATCCCTCCATCCAGTCCATCCATAAACAATTATTGTTTTCTAGAGAAGTAATGGATTTCATAATTTCTTAAGTAGTTCCCGTTGGTCCTGAATTGTGCCTGTTTTATTTTGAGACTTATCAGAAAAACAAAATGACTGAAAGGTGGCCATCTTGGATTTTGACTTTGAAAGTTTTTAATCGCTATGGCTTGAGAAGTACAAGATGGATATCTCTCAAATTTCTTATGTATGTTCTGCTTAGTCCCTAGTTGTGCCTGTTTGATTTTGTGACTGATTAAAAAAGTGAAATGGCCGACAGGTGGCAATTTTGGATTTTGACTTTGGAAATTTATCACTATATAGCTCTAGAAGTACAGGATGGATCTCTTTCAAATTCACAATATAGGTTCCCATCGGTCCCTAGTTGTGCTGGTTTGATTTTCAGTCTGATTAGAAAAACAAAAAGGCAGTCTTTCTTTTTCTGCAAAGGAATGTTCAAATTTTCATGCAAGGCAATAACAGAGAAGAGAAGGAAAGGAAAAAGAATTAACTTTTAAAGAACAAATAAAGATCAAACAATGACAGAGATCCTTCTGGGATCTGTTGTTTTGGGATGATATAAAACAAAATGTTCTGTGTAAGTAATGAATCAATGGAAGATTGACAACATGTCCAGACGTATTTTGTTCCACTTACTCATTAATTGTATTGTATACGCGTATTTCTCATCTGTATTTTAGGATTGTACGCTCAGCGACCTTTACATCTCTGGAGTATAATGCTATCTGGCCAGCTTACTGGTTCCTCAACATACTGCTCTGGATCCTGCAGGTTCTTCATATCATCTGGACTTACTTAATCTTTCGCATTGTGGCCACAAAGTTCACAGGCGATAAGAAGGTAGGTTTGTTCACTATTTACAGGTAATCTAGAGCTGTCCATGTCTGATATATCACATCATTATCCCCATCTCTGTCTCCATCTCATCGTCATCTCCTTTCCTGTCCTTGTCTTCATCCCCATCTCTGTTTCCTTCTCGCCCCCATCTCCATCTCATTCTCCTCTTCATCTCCATTTCTGTCTTCATCACGTCGTCATCTCCTTTCCTGTCTTCATCATCATCCCCATCTCGGTTTCCTTCTCGCCCCCATCTCCATCTCATCCTCCTCTTCATCTCCATTTCTGTCTTCATCTTGTCCTCATCTCCTTTCCTGTCCTTGTCTTCATCCCCATCTCTGTTTCCTTCTCGCCCCCATCTCCATCTCATCCTCCTCTTCATCTCCATTTCTGTCTTCATCACGTCGTCATCTCCTTTCCTGTCTTCATCATCATCCCCATCTCTGTTTCCTTCTCGCCCCCATCTCCATCTGATCCTCCTCTTCATCTCCATTTCTGTCTTCATCTTGTCCTCATCTCCTTTCCTGTCCTTGTCTTCATCCCCATCTCTGTTTCCTTCTCGCCCCCATCTCCATCTCATCCTCCTCTTCATCTCCATTTCTGTCTTCATCATGTCGTCATCTCCTTTCCTGTCCTTGTCTCATCATCCCCATCTCTGTTTCCTTCTCGCCCCCATCTCCATCTCATCCTCCTCTTCATCTCCATTTCTGTCTTCATCACTTCGTCATCTCCTTTCCTGTCTGCATCATCATCCCCATCTCTTCCTCCTCTTCATCTCCATTTCTGTCTTCATCTTGTCCTCATCTCCTTTCCTGTCCTTGTCTTCATCCCCATCTCTGTTTCCTTCTCGCCCCCATCTCCATCTCATCCTCCTCTTCATCTCCATTTCTGTCTTCATCACTTCGTCATCTCCTTTCCTGTCTGCATCATCATCCCCATCTCTTCCTCCTCTTCATCTCCATTTCTGTCTTCATCTTGTCCTCATCTCCTTTCCTGTCCTTGTCTTCATCCCCATCTCTGTTTCCTTCTCGCCCCCATCTCCATCTCATCCTCCTCTTCATCTCCATTTCTGTCTTCATCTTGTCCTCATCTCCTTTCCTGTCCTTGTCTTCATCCCCATCTCTGTTTCCTTCTCGCCCCCATCTCCATCTCATCCTCCTCTTCATCTCCATTTCTGTCTTCATCTTGTCCTCATCTCCTTTCCTGTCCTTGTCTTCATCCCCATCTCTGTTTCCTTCTCGCCCCCATCTCCATCTCATCCTCCTCTTCATCTCCATTTCTGTCTTCATCTTGTCCTCATCTCCTTTCCTGTCCTTGTCTCCTTCTCTCTCCTCTTCATCTCCATTTCTGTCTTCATCACGTCGTCATCTCCTTTCCTGTCTTCATCATCATCCCCATCTCTGTTTCCTTCTCGCCCCCATCTCCATCTTATCCTCCTCTTCATCTCCATTTCTGTCTTCATCTTGTCCTCATCTCCTTTCCTGTCCTTGTCTTCATCCCCATCTCTGTTTCCTTCTCGCCCCCATCTCCATCTCATCCTCCTCTTCATCTCCATTTCTGTCTTCATCTTGTCCTCATCTCCTTTCCTGTCCTTGTCTTCATCCCCATCTCTGTTTCCTTCTCGCCCCCATCTCCATCTCATCCTCCTCTTCATCTCCATTTCTGTCTTCATCATGTCGTCATCTCCTTTCCTGTCTTCATCATCATCCCCATCTCGGTTTCCTTCTCGCCCCCATCTCCATCTCATCCTCCTCTTCATCTCCATTTCTGTCTTCATCTTGTCCTCATCCCCTTTCCTGTCTCCATCATCATCCCCATCTCTGTTTCCATATATTCCTCATCTCTATCCTGTCCTCTTCTTTATCTCCTTCTCTGTCTCCATCCCATCCTTATTTCCATCCCGTCATCATCTTCATCCACATCACTGTCTCCATCCTTGTCATGTATATACAAAAAGATATAGAAAAGATGATTACAAACACAGCAGTTAAATATAAGTGCTTTTATTTCTAATTCTTCAGATGCCTAATTGATGATGTCATAGCTACTTTGATGTCACTGTACCTAATTCTCATTGTTAAATGAGGTCCGTCTCATGTTATACGGTTAAGTTTAGGCTTAAAAAGATATATTTAAAGTTATTTAAACATTGTTAGCTTCCATTAAAGCCTGCCAGTTCAGTTGTAAAACACCTTAATTTTTTCATCTATAAGCCTTGGAGGATGGAGAGGATGGGACGTGGGAGGTGGGGGGGGGGTTCTTATAAAAACAAATTGAGACTGAAAATGATGTATTATTCATTTCATTTTATTCCTATTATTATTATTTTTATTTCCTATTTCAGACTTTAAGCCTTGCAACAGACAAGGAAAAAAATTAAATTATAAGAATTGAACATACGAGGTTGGCATTTATGTCATCTATGAATGCCAAATGAAAATAGTAAGTTTAGTGTTAAAATGAAGTATAAGGTAATGTGTACTTGTTTTGCCTTCAGCTCAAAGACCTCAGTAGTGACACAGAAGATTCCACGGGTGGGGAGGAGGAGGATGATACAAAGAAAGAAAGGAAAATCGAAGCCAATGGTTCTCCAGGATGGAGCAGGAGTCCGAAAGCTGCTGACACCAGGAAGAAACGAAGGGCATAAGATAAGAGGGGTTGAACCAGGGAGAGTAACTTTAACCATTAACCAATGTTTTATTTGCAGGCAGCTGCAATAAGATCAGAGCAAAGTGTTGGACCAGGAAACGAACAAGGCCAAACATATCTCACTGGCACTGCCTGTTTATGAAAATCCATCCAAACCTTTGATGTACCCGGCCTTTTACTGGGATACTAAATCCTAAAACAGTTTCTACTAGAGGAAATTGTTGGTCAACTTACAACTAACAAAAACTACAAAGTTAAAAAATGTGTTTTCATTTCAAGTATTAGTAGTACTGTTTTTGAGGCAAGCAAAAAAAGGAAACAAGCTAGAGAAAGAAAAAAACCTGGTATGATGATAGTTTTTCTGGCAATCTGTCTTGGTAGCTTAAAACTTGCCAATATGTCTTTTAAATCTTCAGCATAATAGCTTTGGTCTCATATTTTGTTAACTAAAAGCAATTCATTTGTTTTCTTTTGGGAACGTTTAAAGTAACTTGTTCTCATTTCTGTTTTAAGTAAGAAAAATATAATGTGTATTTGATATATTGGACATGATTTGGATCTGAATTCAAATGTTTTGGATATTAATTAATGATAAGAGATGTATCACTGTAGATGTAGTTATAGATGTTGTAGATGCTTGAATTGTATTTTAAAAATACTAAAATAAGGCAGAAATAAAAAGTAAACAATGTGGACTAGCAGAGTTTAGTTCACTAATATAGTATTTCATTTGATACAATAACTGTTCTGATTACTGCTGGGTGCCTGCTAAAGAGAAATCAGGCAAATTTTTGTGTCCAAATGACTATACATGTAGTTGCCATTTTGGTATTTTGTTGAGAAGAAATCTGAATTATGATGTGGAAATGTTGCTTTTACTGTAGTCCTTTGTGTCTAGTGCCTGAAATGAAAGTCCGGTGAGCAACTCTGATTGGTTGACAAAAATGTATAAAAAGATGCTACCCTGTCACATATAAACATTTTCATTAACACTTTGTTTGGCATTGATTCAATGTTTCAATTTCCTGGGTTTATATACTGTAAACTTGCTAATATTTGCATGTTAATAACTTTTTCAGTGTTTGTCTAGGCAATATCATGAAAATAAATAGCCACAAAGTTTTATTTAGGACTTGGAAAAGAAATCTTTTGGCAATTAAAATAAAGTTAAAAGTGAAATTGAATAGAGTCTAGCCTAGCTGTGTTGTTGAAAGTGTGATCGCCAATAATTGTAAACATTGACAGAATTGTAAGTGTTTAAAAGTTTAATATGTAATACCTATATCAGGTATATTATATACTCTAATCCACGCAGGTGTACTTCAGTACTTGTGTTTACATAATTTAGCTGCTGAGTCCTGGAATTCTGTAGATTTTTTATCACAGTCTCGCACTATTTTGTTATACTCTTTACAATATGTGATAGAATATCATACAATAAGGAGATTTAATTTCATTTGTGCTATGACAGAAAAAATGATCTGAATTTTTTAAGATTATACATTATATTTGCATTCATGACATGTTTAGATAGGCCTTTTAATGTAACTGAAAATATCAAATCCATCCAAGATGAGGCCTTTTTCCTGATGGCATTGAATTACCCAGAGGAGAGAGTATAAAACGATAAACATCAGCAGGCTATTTATAGATATCTTAGTTGTAGCTTCGATAATAAAACATTGTTTAATATCCAAATAAGTTAAACAAGACCTCAACAGTTTGGCCTTATGTAATTTATTAACATATTTTGTTTTCTATATAACATGTGAACAGTCAAAAATCACCTGTGATTGGCTAGGAAATTTAAATCTTATGATTTGATTTCACTCATAAATCGATTTTACTTCATATTTTCTAAAATATCTTTTGGAAAATAATACCCAGAAAATAATTTTTTGTGAAGGAATTTAGATTCTACAGAGAATGTTGATGAGAACAGGTACTATGTGTTTTTGTGAAGGAATTTAGATTCCACAGAGAATGTTGATGAGAACAGGTACTATGTGTTGTGAAGGACTTTTGATTCTACAGAGAATGTTGATGAGAACATGTACTTTGTGTTTTATACCCTTTAGTTGTCTATTTTAGCTTTTTACATATCTTAGTAACAAAATGGCAATTCTGTGTTGTGATTAACTTTAATAATATTTTTGTAGTTATGTTTTATTAGCAGCTAAATATGTTGATTTTCATTAAGATCAATTTAAATTTATTTTTGTTATCTTATGTAATCCTGGTACTGAAATAGTGTTTTAAAAATATTGTCTCAAACCTAACATCATAGCTATATCTGTATATACCTAAAATATTTTAAAATTTCCGGCCATTTATACGTTCAAAATGCCAAACAACGCTTTACTAATGAGTGATATAATTTTCGTGATTGTTTGTAATTCTTTATTTTACATTTCTTTTTACAAAACAATCAGATCTGATTCATGATTCATCAGCATTCATAGTTTTTATTTGTTGATATGGTAGAATATCTTTTGTCCACCTGTAGTTCTGTAACAGTATAATTATACAAACCAGGTACAATCACCATTTCTTTCTTTTTTTCAAGTTAGACATTCCATGTTTGATGGACAGCCTATAGTGCTTGGCTGCATCAACCTCAAAATATGTAGAAACCAAAAGTGTGATATACTTGTGCATTTAATTCATGGATATATGTATATATAAAAAGTCATATATAATGTTTATTATCAAATTTATTTCATGAAACTGTATCTTCATTTGTGTGGCTATTACAGATTAAGACGGTCAAAACATGAGATCCATTTTTTTTTTCATTTTTATTTTTTTTTTGTTTTTTTTTTTTTGTCTTTTTTGAAGAGGATAGAATTGAGTTGCTTCATTTATGATAAATATTTGTAAATTTATAAGAAGTGAATTGGGGAAACCATAGTCCATTTTATAACATCTACGACAACTATGTCCTTCTTACTCGGGGCTTTTATTTAAACTCTGAAAATTAGAAATTTGGAAAAAAGACAAACTTTTTCATCAGTTTAAGATAATGTTTTTATTGTTATTTTGTTATTTTCAAGAGGCCATTTTTTTTGCAGTATTTTTGAGGATAGAATAACTTATGATGTAAGCTTGAACTAATCAAATTAATAGGAAGCAAACAATAGTCTGTTTAGTGATTGGCAGGAAAAATATTCCAAGCTTTCGGTAAAGCCACCAAAATTTGAGTTGAAAGTTAACATTAAACATAAACAGTACTTTCCTGAAACCCGAAGGATTAGTTTTAAAGGTTGCCATAGTATATAAGAATCAAACTGTAATGACATTTGCACAGTTTCATCTTTTTTGTAAAAGTTGTGTGTCTGTTTTTCATTTTATTTGAAAGACATGGTTAAACCACTTTAGTGCTTGTTCAGATATTATTTACATAGTAATGTGTTTTACCTAATTAAAGAACCTAGGTTTGTTTATTTTTTGTACAAGTTAGGGGTATACATGTAGTTACTTATAACTAATAAAATTAATGGTACATAAATGTAACTCACTGAACACAGATCTGATTCTGATGCATGCATATTAAGGAATTGTAGTTCCACTTAAAACCATCAGATTTATACGCCTGTTTAATTGCTTTTAGGTTGTTGTGATTCATTCTTTATTGTTTAACATTCTTCATTTTTTGTGAACTTGAAAAAAATCACCACTCAAGCATTGTTTTGAACAAACTTTCTCATGCATCAGAGCAGCAATTTTATAATATTTGAGAGTTTTAAGTAAAATTTTTGTTAGAGAATTACAAAATACTTTTTATTTTAATAAGTTTGTTTAGTTTCTAGTGTTATTGCCTGAGGACAGGCAGATCATTTTTGTGGCAGGGTCTCCTTGTAGATGGTGGCATCTATCTCATTGAACAACATGCTGGAGGCACATCACATGTCATCCAGAGCAATTAGGGTAAAGCGTCTTGCTTGAGAACACAATCACAATAACACAAACCAGTCCCTAGTAAAGTTTCTAACTTAAGAACACAATCACAATAACACAAACCAGTCCCTAGTAAAGTGTCTTACTTAAAAACACAATCACAATAACACAAACCGGTTCCTTGTAAAGTGTCTTACTTAAGAACACAATCACAGTAACACAAACCAGTCCCTAGTAAAGTGTCTTACTTAAGAACACAATCACAATAACACAAACCAGTCCCTAGTAAAGTGTCTTACTTAAAAACACAATCACAATAACACAAACCGGTTCCTTGTAAAGTGTCTTACTTAAGAACACAATCACAATAACACAAACTGGTTCCTTGTAACACAAACCACAATCACAATCACAAACTTAGTAAAGTGTCTTACTTAAGAACACAATCACAGTAACAAGAACTTAAAGTGTCTTAAAGAACACAATCACAATAACACAATCACAATAACACAAACCGGTTCCTTGTAAAGTGTCTTACTTAAGAACACAATCACAGTAACACAAACCAGTCCCTAGTAAAGTGTCTTACTTAAGAACACAATCACAATAACACAAACCGGTCCCTTGTAAAGTGTCTTACTTACTTAAGAACACAATCACAGTAACAAGAACTGGTCCCTTGTAAAGTATCTTACTTAAGAACACAATCACAATAACACAAACCGATCCCTTGTAAAGTGTCTTACTTAAGAACACAATCACAGTAACACAAACCAGTCCCTAGTAAAGTGTCTTACTTAAGAACACAATCACAATAACACAAACCGGTCCCTAGTAAAGTGTCTTACTTAAGAACACAATCACAGTAACAAGAACTGGTCCCTTGTAAAGTATCTTACTTAAGAACACAATCACAATAACACAAACCGATCCCTTGTAAAGTGTCTTACTTAAGAACACAATCACAGTAACACAAACCAGTCCCTAGTAAAGTGTCTTACTTAAGAACACAATCACAATAACACAAACTGGTTCCTTGTAAAGTGTCTTACTTAAGAACACAATCACAATAACACAAACCGATCCCTTGTAAAGTGTCTTACTTAAGAACACAATCACAGTAACAAGAACTGGTCCCTTGTAAAGTGTCTTACTTAAGAACACAATAACACAAACCGGTCCCTTGTAAAGTATCTTACTTAAGAACACAATCACAATAACACAAACCGGTCCCTTGTAAAGTGTCTTACTTAAGAACACAATCACAGTAACAAGAACTGGTCCCTTGTAAAGTATCTTACTTAAGAACACAATCACAATAACACAAACTGATCCCTTGTAAAGTGTCTTACTTAAGAACACAATCACAGTAACACAAACCGGTCCCTTGTAAAGTATCTTACTTAAGAACACAATCACAATAACACAAACCGATCCCTTGTAAAGTGTCTTACTTAAGAACACAATCACAGTAACACAAACCAGTCCCTAGTAAAGTGTCTTACTTAAGAACACAATCACAATAACACAAACCGATCCCTTGTAAAGTGTCTTACTTAAGAACACAATCACAATAACACAAACCGGTTCCTTGTAAAGTGTCTTACTTAAGAACACAATCACAATAACACAAACCGATCCCTTGTAAAGTGTCTTACTTAAGAACACAATCACAATAACACAAACCGATCCCTTGTAAAGTGTCTTACTTAAGAACACAATCACAATAACACAAACCGGTTCCTTGTAAAGTGTCTTACTTAAGAACACAATCACAATAACACAAACCGGTCCCTTGTAAAGTGTCTTACTTAAGAACACAATCACAGTAACATGAACCGGTCTCTTTCTCAGCTTCCTGTGAGACACAAACTGCCATGTGTAGTGAACATTGAAACTCACACCTGAGGTTACAAAGGCCAACACCCTAACCTACTGAGCTATTTCTCATTAGGATGAGATATATATATTGTATATATATATGTACATCTTGTGTAGTTACATGACTCACAATATCAAACTATAGTCTTTAGAATGTCCTATGTACAGAGAATAAACTTTCTTATTAAGTTTCCTATGTACAATCAAATAATGAAACACAAATTCAGTAGTTCTATATTTTGTTGAAAGCTTTGCCTGTAGAATATTATATATTTTTTTACATTTTATATCTTCCTTTTGTTGTAAAACAATTTCTATCATTGTTTAAAGAGTACTCTTATTATCAGTGAAGTATATCAATGAATGATGTCTTTGTTATACTCCTGTAGGATCTATATATACACTTGACAGTACTGTCAGTAAATTTCAGCAATCTCTCTGGGCTTTGTTATGCAGAAGTGTGCCATTCTGTGTATCTGTAAAAGCTTGCATCACAATTTATAAACGCAGCACCACGCCGTTATCAGTATCACATTGATAAAGTAAAACACATCTCCTTGGATATAGAATTCCAGAAACAAACACAAAAATTGTCAAGTTCATTTATAAAGTAAAGTGTGGTACACACTGTACATGATATGTACTTTGTGTTCCGACATGTTTGTGTCCATCCTTAACACAAAGTTTGTGTATAAGATATTACCTACAGTAACTTTCCTACAGATTTTGTTAAAATTCACACCATAACATCACACGTCATCAGTTTCAATACCTATGTATAATTTGGTGGTCATTGGTTTAAATTAAGGACAAAACTTTACCACTTACAAAATGTATATAAGGATGTAGGGGTATGTTTATGTGAGTCCTAGTTCACTATATTTACACTTTTAAGTGCTCTGTCGTTAAGCTTTACCTTAAATGAAGTCCATCCAAATGTAACTTGACAATCATTTAAATAATGTATGGAAATATCTGCTGAGAGATTATTTTTCTGTCTCTTTGATGTGTCCCATATCACTTAATTACCTTTATTTACCAGGTATATTGTGCTTCAGTGAACAGTGTTGTTTATAATTAAAGACAATTAAAAAATTTTTTTCAATTGTTTTGAAGAAAATTAAAAAATGTTTATATCAAAACATTAAAATGGTATACTTAGTATATAAAATGTATTAAATCAATTTAAAGGAGAATTTAATTTTCTTATCAATGTTTTGGTAATTTTGTTCCAGAAAGACAGGCACTATGTACAGTGGTTCTGGTGTGTAAGATGTGTGCTTTATGCTTTAGAGTATTATGTAGGGTTCTTTACACCTCTAGCTTAGCTACCTCAGCATTGTTTGTATTGTATTAATTCCAAGGTTGTTTATTTACACCCAGCAATAGAATCAGCTAGATAGCATTTTTATCTGCCCCTTGTGTTAAAATTTATCTAGGGTCATCAAAATGTCTTTTTGAGTAAACTTGTAATTATTACTTATTATACGAGTATAAAACGGTGATGAATACACAGACAAGTCACCTGGGTTCTGAGTATGACTGTTCAGTATGTATTTTTTCTTAATTTTGTTCCTTACCAGTTGAAATAAGCTTAAGTAGGTCAGGAGCTGCCGCCCTGCTCTCACCTTTCACCATAGTTATCCAACTATAAGCCCATGTCTGTCGATGACTAATAAGCCCGCCCATATATATTGTTTATCAGTAGATAATTAATACATGCTGTTACCTTACTGGCTCCATTTGAAATGTAGTGGGAAAAATGAGAGCACTCCTTTTTTATGTAGAAAGTAAGATTCCAGAATTGTAACGAACTAGAACATCACACAATATAACATTCAAGCCAGATTTCAAACCAGAGGTTCCTCTGTAAAATTTATTTATTTTCTGTCCTCAGATATTCTCTTTATTTAGCTTCCTAATTTATCTTTGTTTCTTTTTGGCTCTGAGAACAAATCATTTTTATACTCTGTGTAAGTAGACAGTCAATTAATGTACTCCATTGTTTATATGGAAATTAGTATTGCTGTTAAGATTAGAAATTATCAGTTAAGGGTATTTGCTACCTTTACATTTTCCAATGAAATCTTCTTTCCTAAAGAGTTCTTCCATTGAATTGCTAACTCGTATATAAAAACATCGAACAGATATTGACCTGTCTTCAGGTAAACTTCAGCTTAGTTCTCCATCACATCTATGAAAGTTTTCACCCACCTGAATGCCGACAAATATGATTTTGTACTTCAGGCCTTGTGCAGTATGTATGTAGGCATGTATTACCTAAATTTTTATAGGACGTATATGAGTAGCTTTGAATAAGATCAATGCCATTCCATTATTTACCAATATTACCCTGTGTTCTGTGACCTTGGAGTGTTAATAGTTTGTTTATTATGTATGTTTCTGTTACAACATTTAATGAAATTTGTTAATTCACCTTTTAATTAAGCGATATAATTATTTAGCATTAAAAGTATAGTTTGTTTACATTGTGCTCTATTTCACTAACATATTAACCATAAAGTTGTATTGTCTCACAACTGTAACATACCGGATCTGAAGACAGTTATTAAAAAATTGAGGTCAGGGTCAGAGGATGTCAACTCTATGGTCCGTTATGTCAGGGTCACTGGATGTCAAATCTATGGTTCATTATGTCAGGGTCACTTTATGTTAACTCTATGGCCCATGAGACCAGAGCCATTTGATATTGATCTCTATATCCAGTTTGGTGAGGACCACTAGACTGTCAAGCCATGACCCCAAAAGGTCAGGATAGCAAGATGTTGACCTCTATGTTTGTCAGGACTACTAGGTGTTGACTTGTATGACCTTTCTAGGTCGGGACTACTAGGTGTTGGCTTGTATGACCTTTCTAGGTCAGGACTTCTAATTGTGGACTTGTATGACCTTTCTAGGTCAGGACTACTAGGTGTTGACTTGTATGACCTTTCTAGGTCAGGACTTCTAATTGTGGACTTGTATGACCTTTCTACCTTTCTATTGTGGATTGTATGACCTTTCTAGGTCAGGACTTGTGGACTTGTATGACCTTTCTAGGTTGTTACGACTAGATGGACTTGTATGACCTTTCTAGGTCAGGACTACTAGGTGTTGACTTGTATGACCTTTCTAGGTCAGGACTACTAGATGTTGGCTTTATGACCTTGACCTTTCTATATTGTTACTACTAGATGTTGACTTGTATGACCTTTCAAGGTCGGGACTACTAGATGTTGACTTGTATGACCTTGACCTTTCTAGGTTGTTACTACTAGATGTTGACTTGTATGACCTTTCAAGGTCGGGACTACTAGATGTTGACTTGTATGACCTTTCAAGGTCGGGACTACTAGATGTTGACTTGTATGACCTTGACCTTTCTAGGTTGTTACTACTAGATGTTGACTTGTATGACGTCTTAAAGTCAGGACTACTAGGTGTTGACTTGTATGACCTGTCTAGGTCAGGATCACTACATGTCAACCTGTATGACCCCACTCAGTTATAAAAACCAGTTATTGACCTGTATGACCTCTTAAAGTCAGACAACTAGTTGACAGCTGTCATGTCTGATCGATGAATTTTCTTTTTATATATCTTAATTGATGATAATCCAATGACGTCATTATTGACAGGATTCTTGCAGTAAAATATCCTAAACATCTCAGAACCTCGAGACTGATGGATTGTCCTTATAGAGAGTAAAATCAATTGACATCAGTATCACACAGATCTTGGTAGACCAGAACCGTTGACAACAACTGTGTAGGAATGTGATAGTTGTGAGCTTTAGTCATACTTTGTATATTGTTGTTATCAGGAACATCCAAAATATCAGGAAATTCATTGTTTCTGCCCCTGCATTCCATATTATGTAACACATGTTCACTTGAAATTGTAACCTTCATCTGACCTCTGTTTACTTGATAAATCAGTTTGGATCTTTAAAAGTGGTTTTGTTTTTTATTTGACAAATATGTTATTTACAACATTTTTTATTGTTTAGACTAAAACTGATGGTTTTGAGATATCTGTTATTTCACTTAACATTTTACATAATGAACCATTCATATTGCAGTAAGTGGAAAAAATTAAATAAACCAAAAATATTTGAAACTGAAAAGTCAAGTTTTTTTTACATTTAATAGTTTAAACTGTTGTATAAAGGAATATTACGCAGTTCTCAGTATAATTATCTTGTTGTTGAATTTATATTTTGATTATTTTTGTAGAAATGAGATGTTAGATTGTATGGGAATCATGTATATATGTTATTGTTCAATTGATTTTGTTTCTTGTCTCTATAATGATACAAGTGGCTATACTCCTATTTCACATTAACATATATGTGTATGCTCAGATATAACCACACTGCTTGTATGTAATAGTAGAATTTTTGACAAAATCTGTATTCATTTCAGTACCCTGAATATTAATCAAGTTTATCAAATAATTACAAGCAGGTTATTACTATTCATATCGTTTTGCATATTAACTAGTGTCATGTGACCTGTTGTGATGTCATATTAACTAGTGTCATGTGACCTGTTGTGATGTCATATTAACTAGTGTCATGAGACCTGTTGTGATGTCATATTAACTAGTGTCATGAGACCTGTTGTGATGTCATATTAACTAGTGTCATGTGACCTGTTGTGATGTCATATTAACTAGTGTCATGTGACCTGTTGTGATGTCATATTAACTAGTGTCATGAGACCTGTTGTGATGTCATATTAACTAGTGTCATGTGACCTGTTGTGATGTCATATTAAATAGTGTCATGAGACCTGTTGTGATGTCATATTAACTAGTGTCATGAGACCTGTTGTGATGTCATATTAACTAGTGTCATGTGACCTGTTGTGATGTCATATTAACTAGTGTCATGTGACCTGTTGTGATGTCATATTAACTAGTGTCATGTGACCTGTTGTGATGTCATATTAACTAGTGTCATGTGACCTGTTGTGATGTCATATTAACTAGTGTCATGTGACCTGTTGTGATGTCATATTAACTAGTGTCATGTGACCTGTTGTGATGTCATATTAAATAGTGTCATGTGACATGTTGTGATGTCATATTAACTAGTGTCATGAGACCTGTTGTGATGTCATATTAACTAGTGTCATGAGACCTGTTGTGATGTCATATTAACTAGTGTCATGTGACCTGTTGTGATGTCATATTAACTAGTGTCATGAGAACTGTTGTGATGTTGTGATGTCATATTAACTAGTGTCATGTGACCTGTTGTGATGTCATATTAACTAGTGTCATGAGACCTGTTGTGATGTCATATTAACTAGTGTCATGTGACCTGTTGTGATGTCATATTAACTAGTGTCATGAGACCTGTTGTGATGTCATATTAACTAGTGTCATGTGACCTGTTGTGATGTCGTATTAACTAGTGTCATGAGACCTGTTGTGATGTCGTATAAACTAGTGTCATGAGACCTGTTGTGATGTCATATTAACTAGTGTCATGAGACCTGTTGTGATGTCATATTAACTAGTGTCATGAGACCTGTTGTGATGTCATATTAACTAGTGTCATGAGACCTGTTGTGATGTCATATTAACTAGTGTCATGAGACCTGTTGTGATGTCATATTAAATAGTATCATGTGACCTGTTGTGATGTCATATTAAATAGTGTCATGTGACCTGTTGTGATGTCATATTAACTAGTGTCATGAGACCTGTTGTGATGTCATATTAACTAGTGTCATGAGACCTGTTGTGATGTCATATTAACTAGTGTCATGTGACCTGTTGTGATGTCATATTAACTAGTGTCATGAGACCTGTTGTGATGTCATATTAACTAGTGTCATGAGACCTGTTGTGATGTCATATTAACTAGTGTCATGAGACCTGTTGTGATGTCATATTAACTAGTGTCATGAGACCTGTTGTGATGTCATATTAACTAGTGTCATGTGACCTGTTGTGATGTCATATTAAATAGTGTCATGTGACCTGTTGTGATGTCATATTAACTAGTGTCATGAGACCTGTTGTGATGTCATATTAACTAGTGTCATGAGACCTGTTGTGATGTCATATTAACTAGTGTCATGTGACCTGTTGTGATGTCATATTAACTAGTGTCATGAGACCTGTTGTGATGTCATATTAACTAGTGTCATGTGACCTGTTGTGATGTCATATTAACTAGTGTCATGAGACCTGTTGTGATGTCGTATAAACTAGTGTCATGAGACCTGTTGTGATGTCATATTAACTAGTGTCATGAGACCTGTTGTGATGTCATATTAACTAGTGTCATATTATGTGTCATGACCTGTTGTGATGTCATATTAACTAGTGTCATGAGACCTGTTGTGATGTCATATTAACTAGTGTCATGAGACCTGTTGTGATGTCATATTAACTAGTGTCATGAGACCTGTTGTGATGTCATATTAAATAGTATCATGTGACCTGTTGTGATGTCATATTAACTAGTGTCATGAGACCTGTTGTGATGTCATATTAACTAGTGTCATGAGACCTGTTGTGATGTCGTATAAACTAGTGTCATGTATGTCATATTAACTAGTGTCATGTGACCTGTTGTGATGTCATATTAATATAGTGTCATGTGACCTGTTGTGATGTCATATTAAATAGTGTCATGTGACCTGTTGTGATGTATTAAATAGTATAAACTAGTGTCATGAGACCTGTTGTGATGTCATATTAACTAGTGTCATGTGACCTGTTGTGATGTCATATTAAATAGTATCATGTGACCTGTTGTGATGTCGTATAAACTAGTGTCATGAGACCTGTTGTGATGTCATATTAACTAGTGTCATGAGACCTGTTGTGATGTCATATTAAATAGTATCATGTGACCTGTTGTGATGTCATATTAAATAGTATCATGTGACCTGTTGTGATGTCATATTGAAACTATATGTAATGAGACCTGTTGTGATGTCATATTAACTAGTGTCATGTACTGTGATGTCATATTACACCTGTTGTGATGTCATATTAAATAGTATCATGTGACCTGTTGTGATGTCGTATAAACTAGTGTCATGTGACCTATTGTGATGTCATATTAACTAGTGTCATGTTGAACTGTATGTGGAAACAGTCTGTCTGATGTCTATCTGTGGAAAATTTTATTGGAACTGATATGTACTGGAAATTGTCTGTCAGTCTGTCTGATGTTTGTACTGTCTTGTCTGTCAGTCTGTCTGATGGAACTGATATGTACTGAAATCTTGTCTGTGATGTCATCTGTCTGATAGAAGTGTCTGTCTGATGGAACAGGTTTGTACTGAAAACTTGTCTGTCTCTGTACATCTGATGGAACTGATATGTACTGGAAACTTGTCTGTCAGTCTGTCTGATGGAACAGGTTTGTACTGAAATCTTGTCTGTCAGTCTGTCTGATGGAACTGATATGTACTGGAAACTTGTCTGTCAGTCTGTCTGATGGAACGGGTTTGTACTGAAATCTTGTCTGTCGGTCTGTCTGATGGAACTGATATGTACTGAAATCTTGTCTGTCTGTCTGTCTGTCTGATAGAACTCTGTCGGATGGAACAGGTTTGTACTGAAAACTTGTCTGTTGGTCTGATGGAACGGATTTGTACCGGAAACTTGTCTGTCAGTCTGTCTGATGGAACTGATATGTACTGGAAACTTGTCTGTCGGTCTGTCTGATAGAACTCTGTCGGATGGAACAGGTTTGTACTGAAAACTTGTCTGTTGGTCTGTCTGATGGAACTGATATGTACTGGAAACTTGTCTGTCAGTCTGTCTGATAGAACTCTGTCTGATGGAACGGGTTTGAACAGGAAACTTGTCTGTCAGTCTGTCTGATAGAACTCTGTTTGATGGAACTGATATGTACTGGAAACTTGTCTGTCAGTCTGTCTGATGGAACGGGTTTGTACTGAAATCTTGTCTGTCAGTCTGTCTGATGGAACTGATATGTACTGGAAACTTGTCTGTCAGTCTGTCTGATGGAACGGGTTTGTACTGAAATCTTGTCTGTCGGTCTGTCTGATGGAACTGATATGTACTGGAAACTTGTCTGTCAGTCTGTCTGATGGAACGGACAGACTGACTGGAAACTTGTCTGTCAGTCTGTCTGATGGAACGGGTTTGTACTGAAATCTTGTCTGTCGGTCTGTCTGATGGAACTGATATGTACTGGAAACTTGTCTGTCAGTCTGTCTGATGGAATGGGTTTGTACTGGAAACTTGTCTGTCAGTCTGTCTGATAGAACTCTGTCTGATGGAACGGGTTTGAACTGGAAACTTGTCTGTCAACTTGTCTGTCAGTCTGTCTGATGGAATGGGTTTGTACTGGAAACTTGTCTGTCAGTCTGTCTGATAGAACTCTGTCTGATGGAACGGGTTTGAACTGGAAACTTGTCTGTCAGTCTGTCTGATAGAACTCTGAACAGGTTTGTACTGAAAACTTGTCTGTTGGTCTGTCTGATGGAACTGATATGTACTGGAAACTTGTCTGTCAGTCTGTCTGATGGAATGGGTTTGTACTGGAAACTTGTCTGTCAGTCTGTCTGATGGAACCGATATGTACTGGAAACTTGTCTGTCAGTCTGTCTGATGGAACTGATATGTACTGGAAACTTGTCTGTCGGTCTGTCTGATGGAACTTTGTATGAAATCTTGTCTGTCAGTCTGTCTGATGGAACTGATATGTCTGTCAGTCTGTCTGAAACTTTGTACTGTCTGTCAGTCTGTCTGATGGAACTTGTACTGAAACTTGTCTGTCAGTCTGTCTGATGGAACTGATATGTCTGTCTGTCTGTCTGTCTGATAGAACTCTGTCGGATGGAACTGATATGTACTGGAAACTTGTCTGTCAGTCTGTCTGATGGAACGGGTTTGTACTGAAATCTTGTCTGTCAGTCTGTCTGATGGAACTGATATGTACTGGAAACTTGTCTGTCAGTCTGTCTGATGGAACGGACAGACTGACTGGAAACTTGTCTGTCAGTCTGTCTGATGGAACGGACAGACTGACTGGAAACTTGTCTGTCAGTCTGTCTGATGGAACAGGTTTGTACTGAAAACTTGTCTGTTGGTCTGTCTGGAACTGATTTGAACTGAAATTCTGTCTGTCTGTCTGATAGAATGGGTTTGTACTGGAAACTTGTCTGTCAGTCTGTCTGATGGAACTCTGTCTGATGGAACGGGTTTGTACTGAAATCTTGTCTGTCGGTCTGTCTGATGGAACTGATATGTACTGGAAACTTGTCTGTCGGTCTGTCTGATGGAACTGATATGTACTGAAATCTTGTCTGTCGGTCTGTCTGATGGAACTGATATGTACTGGAATCTTGTCTGTCGGTCTGTCTGATGGAACTGATATGTACTGAAATCTTGTCTGTCAGTCTGTCTGATGGAACTGGTTTGTACTGAAAACTTGTCTGTTGGTCTGTCTGATGGAACTGATATGTACTGGAAACTTGTCTGTCAGTCTGTCTGATGGAACAGGTTTGTACTGAAATCTTGTCTGTCAGTCTGTCTGATGGAACTGATATGTACTGGAAACTTGTCTTCAGTCTGTCTGATGGAACTGGTCTGAAATCTTGTCTGTCATCTGTCTGATACTGAACTCTGTCTTGTCTGTCAGTCTGTCTGATGGAACAGGTTTGTACTGAAACTTGTCTGTCTGTCTGTCTGATGGAACTGATTTGTACTGGAAACTTGTCTGTCAGTCTGTCTGATGGAAAGGGTTTGTACTGAAAACTTGTCTGTCAGGTCTGTCTGATGGAACTGATATGTACTGGAAACTTGTCTGTCAGTCTGTCTGATCAGGAACTTGTCTGTCAGTCTGTCTGATAGAACTCTGTTTGATGGAACTGATATGTACTGGAAACGTGTCTGTCAGTCTGTCTGATGGAACAGGTTTGTACTGAAATCTTGTCTGTCAGTCTGTCTGTCTGATATGTACTGGAAACTTGTCTGTCAGTCTGTCTGATAGAACTCTGTTTGATGGAACTGATATGTACTGGAAACTTGTCTGTCGGTCTGTCTGATGGAACAGGTTTGTACTTGTACTGAAAACTTGTCTGTCAGTCTGTCTGATGGAACTGGTATGTACTGAAACTTGTCTTCTGTTGTCTGATAGAACTCTGTCTGTATGAAAACTTGTCTGTTGGTCTGATGGAACAGGATTGTACTGGAAACTTGTCTGTCAGTCTGTCTGATAGAACTTTGTCTGATGGAACGGGTTTGAACTGGAAACTTGTCTGTCAGTCCGTCTGATAGAACTCTGTTTGATGGAACTGATATGTACTGGAAACTTGTCTGTCAGTCTGTCTGATGGAACTGATAAGTACTGAAATCTTGTCTGTCAGTCTGTCTGAGGGAACTGATATGTACTGGAAACTTGTCTGTCGGTCTGTCTGATGGAACTGATCAGTACTGAAATCTTGTCTGTCAGTCTGTCTGATGGAACTGATAAGTACTGAAATCTTGTCTGTCTGTCTGTCTGATAGAACTCTGTCTGATGGAACTTATATGTACTGGAAACTTGTCTGTCGGTCTGTCTGATAGAACTCTATCTGATGGAACAGGTTTGTACTGGAAACTTGTCTGTCGATCTGTCTGATAGAACTCTATCTGATGGAACAGGATTGTATTGGAAACTTGTCTGTCAGTCTGTCTGATGGAACTGATATGTACTGGAAACTTGTCTGTCGGTCTGTCTGATGGAACAAGTTGTACTGGAAACTTATCTGTCGATCTGTCTGATAGAACTCTATCTGATGGAACAGGATTGTATTGGAAACTTGTCTGTCAGTCTGTCTGATGGAACTGATATGTACTGGAAACTTGTCTGTTGGTCTGTCTGATGGAACAAGTTTGTACTGGAAACTTATCTGTCGATCTGTCTGATAGAACTCTATCTGATGGAACAGGATTGTATTGGAAACTTGTCTGTCAGTCTGTCTGATGGAACTGATATGTACCGGAAACTTGTCTGTCAGTCTGTCTGATGGAACTGATATGTACTGGAAACTTGTCTGTCGGTCTGTCTGATAGAACTCTGTCGGATGGAACAGGTTTGTACTGAAAACTTGTCTGTTGGTCTGTCTGATGGAACTGATATGTACTGGAAACTTGTCTGTCAGTCTGTCTGATGGAACAGGTTTGTACTGAAATCTTGTCTGTCGGTCTGTCTGATGGAACTGATAAGTACTGAAATCTTGTCTGTCAGTCTGTCTGATGGAACTGATAAGTACTGAAATCTTGTCTGTCAGTCTGTCTGATGGAACTGAGATGTACTGGAAACTTGTCTGTCGGTCTGTCTGATAGAACTCTGTCTGATGGAACTTATATGTACTGGAAACTTGTCTGTCGGTCTGTCTGGTGGAACAAGTTTGTATTGGAAACTTATCTGTCGATCTGTCTGATAGAACTCTATCTGATGGAACAGGATTGTATTGGAAACTTGTCTGTCGGTCTGTCTGGTGGAACTGATATGTACTGGAAACTTGTCTGTCGGTCTGTCTGATGGAACAAGTTTGTACTGGAAACTTATCTGTCGATCTGTCTGATAGAACTCTATCTGATGGAACAGGATTGTATTGGAAACTTGTCTGTCAGTCTGTCTGATGGAACTGATATGTACTGGAAACTTGTCTGTCAGTCTGTCAGATAAAACTCTATCTGATGGAACGGGTTTGTACTGGAAACTTGTCTGTCTGATGGAACTGATATGTACTGAAATTTTGTCTGTCAGTCCGTCCGATAGAACTTTGTCTGATGGAACTGATATGTACTGGAAACTTGTCTGTCTGATGGAACTGTTATGTACTGGAAACTTGTCTGTCTGTCTGTTGGATATGATATGTAATGAATCAGCTTGTCTCTCTCTCTGTCTGGTGGAACTATACTGTCCTGGAATCAATTTTTTCAGTCTGTCCGCTGGAACATGTACGGACACATCCTAATTTGTTGGTTTATTTCAATGACATACCCCCATTTGTTACCCCAATTGTTGAAAAATAAGATCTTTTTCTGGACAGCTCATGTAATAGTAAACTTGGCCAATTTCCTTATAGTTTTACATAAATCAGAACTGTTCAGAGAGTACTTTGACAGGATTAAACGGCAGTTATGTAATACAGTTTAGCACTGTCTGTCCACAATATTGGTTGATTTCAGGTTTAGGGTAAAGGAAGGATTTCCAAAGTGGTCTATATAACAGATTTCATATTGTTTGTGAATGCTAGCTTTTTTTAAATTAAAAGACTTGGTGACTTTTGAGAAAGAATATAATTTTAATTCAGGAGAAAAAATAAATATGCCAAGCTAGAAGATTTTTAAAATACTTTCAGAATAAAACAGTGCAACATGATAACAGTTTGGTGAAAAGTTGCATCTACAACCTTGTGTGGTAAATGTGCCGACAGTAAAAGTATACTTTTCCATTGTAGTCTTTTAAAAATGTCACAAAAAATCTTAAAAGAGTGAAATTTCCACGTATAAAGATGAAAGATATTGCTATTGTGCAAAAGAATTAAAATTATCAGAACTGGTGTGGTTCACCTTTCCAGAACGGTGTATAATTATCTGCCTAATTGATCCGAAAACGAAGTTGAGCAATGTGATACACAAGGTTTGACATCTAATTACCTTCAGATCTCATCATGATTGGAATTTTATTATAACTGCAGTAACATACAGATAGTTAATACCATGTACAGATTTTATTGGTACTCTCAGACATACAAAGTATGTTACAAGAGGTCAGGTTACAACAAAAACATTCATGGCATGGCGGTACACAGTTACATACATAATGATATTTTAGCTACGTAGATTCAATAGATTATCAAGCTTTTCTAGAAATTTACTGATATTTGATAAAACTTTAACATTACATACAGAAAAAAAGTCCATGCATTTTTGTAATACTAGGATAAGTAGAATAGTAGGCCTAATGTGGAATAAATTGATCTCTTATTCTCTTCACTGATTCATGATCGCATCTAAAAAGATAGTGGTATTCATCGCCAATTTCATTTGAGCAAAGATTACAAACTCTGTTCTCCTTCGGTATTCCGATCCATCTTCCTGTTGTGTTGGTATTCATCTTGTGCTACACAGGTGAAATGGTTCACATGCTATACTGAACCGTCGGAATCAGAAATCCAATAACGTGACCATTTCGGATTTTATTAGATCTCCAGATTTTGGGTGCCATGGTTGGTTGATCTACCGACAGCAATGATCGTATATGGTACATCAGAGATATAGTGATGTATCCACACTCGACTCCTCCAAGGATTTCTTTCGTCGTGAGTCCATCTGACAAAGCATGTTTCGGAAGTGTTAATAGATTAAGGTTTCCGTAGTCGTCATAGCCACAGAGGTGCACACTTGACACGTGCCATGTGATATTGACTGATTGCTATGGTATCCATGTTGTGTGATCTGACTCACATTCCACTCGCTGTGATGTGTGCAATCGAAGACATTTTTTCATTTTCTCAGCTAGGATTCCGTCTTTGGTCTTTCTCTTGTGTCGTTGGGGGTGGGTGAATGAGGGGGGTGGGTGGGTGTGGGGGGGACTGTAAAGCTCTATCAAAACCTCGTTGATATCTATGAAGCAGAATAAAGATGTACGGATTTGTATACAAAACATACATAATCATGAATAAGTTGTTTGATACATATTTAATGTATCAGCTAGTGATATTTATAAAGACAAAGGTACATCTATCCTAGGATTTCCCAAAAAAGCGTTGAAACGCTTATTTCCACTGGGGTCCTTAAAATGGATTTACAAATGTATTTCCATCAATAATATACATAATAGTTATCATGTTTCTCTTGAAAGTGACGTTTCACTTGGATTTTGAGCTTAGGCCTGTTTGGTATACTTTTGATATAATCTGAAAGAGAATTCCATTCTTCTGCGCCTGTAAAGTAGAATGTTGTAGATTCTTTACCTTGTAAAGAGGCAAATTGTACGATGAAGTTTAATTCAATATTTGGCACTACTGAAAGGTGCTACTCACTACTGTGTCTTATGTACCTTCTTCAGAATTACAGGTGGTAGATACTTCAGGTGGAGTTTTTAGTCCCCGGGGTTTGGCGTTACCTGCATGTCACATTTTAATTCATTCGGAAAGTGGTATGCCGCTGAATTTACACACTTGTACTCTTCTAACATTATCAGATACATGACAATAAGGAAATTTTTTGAAACATGGAGTAAAGTGCACTTCCCCATCTAGATTGTGAACTCCTCTCTTTTTCGATCACTTTGGATTTTCCTCTCAGTCGCCTCCTTGGTTTTACAATCTAGGCCGTTAGAGCATCACTGACGATTCCTAGAAGGACGAAACAGCTATATGATGCATTGTTCGGTTCCACTGTATCTAATTCTAAATGTGTTGAAAGCATTATTCACTTTTGTACATTTAAAAAAAATACTTATCTTAACCATATCAAAAAATGCTGCAATATATCGCTCGGCTAGAGAAATCTTTTCTTTAACTCGAGAGATTGAGCGTCAGACTAATAAGCCAGAAGTCCCAGGTTTGAATCCTAGCGGAGGCTTGTAAATAAATATTGACCTCTGTTACACATTGTTTAAAATCTCCAATGGTAACATTCGTTAAATCGGACGAAAGTCACTAGAACCGCTATCAGTAACCACGTTGTCATCCTCCTCCAGCCAGTAAAGATTATCAGTGATAAGCTTGATGACCTTGACATCAGTGTTGCTACCAGGTCCTACCGTGTCCTGAATTTAGCCGTTACGCATAGCTATGCTCGTGAGCTTATAAGACGTACGCTTCTTCTGGACACAGTAGCGGTAGCTTGTGTCCACACCTTTTGGTATATATGTACCATCAAGGATAACAGTGGCCTTCCGGCCAAAATGCTTCTGAAAATACTGTTGTATCTGGAAGGGTTTTTCCTTATGAAGTGCTCATGACCAAGACACATCTTCACAACTCTTTTGTCTGATACTTGTACCACAAAATGTTTTGATTGCCTGGTTCCGTTCAGATGTCTGTCTTTAGTTTGACGTAGGGCAGAAGTAGTCCATCTTCTTTGCTTGCTGTGTAAATTCTAGCGTCGAGTGAGGCAGAGAAACATGAGATAACAGTAAGGAACTGTTCCCCTGTCCAGGTTTTACGGTCTACTTTATAAAGTAGTGTAAGCTTTTTGTTTCAGTAACACACGAATTATCGTCAATTTAGATCATCTATCATTGCTTGTGGTAGAGAAGATACATGAGGAAGTAAGCTTTCTCTGTCATCTGTTTGTATTTCAACATTATAGTGTTCTGACCCTTTTACAAAGATCGGAACAAATACCAGAAGAGAGAGAGGACACCACGGTTTTTGATGATTAATGAGTTAATCGTTTGTCCGCTTTGACAAGGAGAACGAGTTTTGATCAAATGTCTTCACGCACAAGGCGTTGTTAGCATCATATACTGACAAGAAGGAAACGTTCCTCGATGTGTAAGCATCACTTTGTTCGCTAGGCTTCGGTAATGTTTTTAAGATATCTGTTGAAGCATTTCGCATTTGTACCAATATCATGCCCGGTCATGAAAACATCACCATCTGACGTCTGAATCAACCAGTTATACTCATTCTTGACGTCCCTCTCAAAACATACGAGTTACCTCCCTTCAGTCATGTTGTACGAGGTGGTGGGCGAAAGAATTCATCCATCACGCATATTTCCTCGTCTCTTCATGTCATCCGTGTTGTTTTCTCATTTACGCGTCACAAACAACATCTGTTAATAAAATAAGCTGACAATTTGATAGCTGATATTCCGCCATCTCTTGTTCGGCTTCAGAAACAAGTTGTCAATAATCAGTATCAAATGACAGTGCTCTCATCTACACACAAAAATGGACATTCATCTAGCTGTCAGCAATATAGGTCGTGGAGTGGTCACTGTGTATCAATCAACTCCGGACAGAGTGGACAATGGCACCGATAATAGCCAGTAGGGATCAGTACTCTGGTCATTTGTCATTACAATGGGTTGTCTACATGTATTGGCCCCTAAAAAGCACCAGTAATATATTGTTAATTTAGCCGAGAAATTGACAATTTCCCATTTGTCACTGTTATGTCAATAACAATGACTCGGGGGCATATCTGCACGTGCGTTTGCTTCAATTAGTGACGGTCGAACCATCGCTAATTCTCTTCCGTGATTGATTCATGAGCGGATGTGTGGAATTCGTTAATAGGTGCGATTTGATCAACAGTTCATCGGTTCCTTAAAAGGCACGAGTTTAAGAGCAAAGGATTGTTAGCTAGGTCAATATACCATGTCCAAGAAACAGTGAAGTTTCCGAGTCCGGTAAAAAGATAGGGAGCTATGTCCATATACCATGTCCAAGCAACAGTGAAGTTTCCGAGTCCGGTAAAAAGATAGGGAGCTTGGTCAATATACCATGTCCAAGCAACAGTGTAGTTTCCAAGTCCGGTAAAAAGATAGGGAGCTTGGTCAATATACCATGTCCAAGCAACAGTGTAGTTTCCAAGTCCGGTAAAAAAATAGGGAGCTATACCTTTATACCATGTCCAAGCAACAGTGATATTTCCAAGTCCGGTGAAAGATAGGGAACTTGGTCAATATACCATGTCCAAGCAACAGTGTAGTTTCTGAGTCTGGTGAAAGATAGGGAGCTATGTCTATATACCATGTCCAAGCAACGGTGTAGTTTCCGAGTCCGGTAAAAGATAGGGAACTTGGTCAATATACCATGTCCAAGCAACAGTGTAGTTTCCGAGTCTGGTGAAAGATAGGGAGCTATGTCTATATACCATGTCCAAGCAACGGTGTAGTTTCCGAGTCCGGTAAAAGATAGGGAACTTGGTCAATATACCATATCCAAGCAACAGTGTAGTTTCCAAGTCCGGTAAAAAGATAGGGAGCTTGGTCAATATACCATGTCCAAGCAACAGTGTAGTTTCCGAGTAAAATATTAATAGGATCTTTTCCAAGCTGGAGGAATTTCTCTGTCCTACCTGCAAGGTAGGGATTGATCCATTTCCTACTCCTTTATCACCTTAAAAATAAATAAGCAAATAGATATACATGTAACATTATGACCATCGGTATAGTCATTTACATTTGAGGCCCGGATGGCAATTGTTAACGACACGTCATAAAAATGACGTCATTAACAATTAAAAGAACCCGAAATGTCACTTCCTGTGCGTACAAGATGTCTTGCCGAGATAAGACACAATCTCTCCAAAGGTGCATTGCGGAACCCCAATAACACCTCTGTAAACGGCTCACGCCATTTCAAGATTCTTGAAAAATGTATTTATGTAAAATAATATAAAATAAAAAGCATTTCATTATTTTTCTGTTTTGAAATTTGTAAAATTATTTTGAAAACAAATTTTTGTTCATCCGGAAAATGACTACATTAAATGATATAGTTATAAACGCGTCGTTCGTTGGTGCAGTCTGGGATTCCGCCTTAGTTTTGCACGACGGCAAACTTACTCTCATCGGAAGAGTGGATATTTCTGTCCGAAAAAAGCTCGATCCATATACCTACCACAAGAAACAGTACAACTTCCAAGTCCTGTAAAAGATAAGTAATGAGATGTAAACCACGTGTTAATGTGATGTAAACCACGTGTTACTATGTTGTAAACCACGTGTAAATGTTATGTAAACCACGTGTAAACGTGATGCAAACCACGTGTTAATGTTATGTAAACCACGTGTTACTATGTTGTAAACCACGTGTTAATGTGATGTAAACCAGGTGTAAATGTGATGTTAACGACGTGTTAATGTGATGTAAACCACGAATTACTGTGTTGTAAACCACGTGTAAATGTGATGTTAACCACGTGTTAGTTAATGTAATGTAAACCACGTGTTACTGTACTTTTAACCACGTGTAATGGAATTGTCATTAGTGGTTTTAAATGGTATAATAACCACACGTAAAGGTATTTATAAACCTGTTATTCTGTTACAAGCTCGTGTAATGTCATTCTTCAAGGAGTCCCTCTTTTTAATATTGTCAAGTGCACGACCCTAACGCTTTCTCGTTTACACGATTTTATCCTTGCTACATCTCTGTTAATTCCATATAAATATTATTCGTGACAGCATGTATCTATCGTCGTTTGATCCGATTAGCCAGCAAGTTAATTTACGATCGTCAGGGTCTATAAATGGATAAGAAAGCGACATTGTTGCCAAATGTTTACCATCAACGCGAATACCGGACGTGAAAGTACCTTACTTCCGGTCGGCTGCTTTTGCAGATATTGACAGTAATTTACGCTATATCTATCTATCTAGTTTATATGGCAACAGTAGGCGAATGGTTGACGGAACAGATTAAAGTAGCAGTGAACGGTATCTGTTATAATGATCCCCAATAGACAGCTATGGAAGAGTACAGATGAAGTCAGAAATTTCCGCATCTGGTGGTGTTCACTTTCATGTGTTTTTTTTAGTCATTAATCTTTTTCTCATTTCATCAAATTTGTTTTATCCACAGAAAAGAAAAAAAACGCGATACAATTTACTGTTTTAACTACATATCTGTGTCTCACAACTTTTGCAATTGAAAGAAAATACCAAAACTGTCTTGTTTTAGTTGACTTTGATGGTCTGTTGCTTAACGTTGGACTTGTGTACAAATTTATACCCAGCAGTGTATACGTGTATTTAATAACCGCCCAAGTCGTACGATTATCTAGGCTTATCCGCCTGGAATCCAGACACGGAATGGTGCCACGTTGTTTTTCGGTGGCTAATACATAAGAGAAATCAGGCAGAAAAATTCAATTCAACAAATATAAAGGAATTTGTCCGATAGCGAGTTCATTTGCACTTTCTCTCATATCATGGATAATAACTGAGAAGTTAGATATGCTGCATGGTGTTCTTATCATGTAAATGTTGGCTGGATCTATCACACGTGAACACCCAGGTCGTTTTGAGGCGGGTTATCCTTATAGTACCTGGTGGCAACCTTATTGAAGAATACGGAAGGTCCGTCCCATGTCATCTAGAACAATTAGGGTAAAGTCTTTTGTCCAAGGACATAACCACGTTAGCACAGACCGGTCCGTACAAACTGCACGTGTAGGGAGTGTCGAACCACGCATCCGGGGCTACGTTCTATAGCCTGAGGCCCCGATTATTGTCTAAACACAAGTATATATGTCGACCGTACTGTTCTATTGTTGCTACAAACACTTGGTGAAATATTTGAACCATCGGAAAACAAACCTCTGCCGTGTACATAATATGAACAAGTAAGATAGAACATTATTGTCATTACGTTACTTGTTTCACGTCCTATCAACAGCCAAGTAATTTAAGGACGGCCTCCCATTTTTACTGTCATGCCAGCATCACCCGCATACTCACGTAATGTTACAACAATACAAAACCACATATGTAAAAGGAAAAAGGGATACTTCTTTAGCTCACATGTGCCGAACACCAAGTATTTTGTGAGATATTTAGGAACAAACCAATTACTGATGTTGAAAGTTTTGGTCCTGCTGCTGTCCGTATACATATCAAATGTTTTTTAAACCCTTCAATTAAAAAAAAATAACCTTTTCATCCCCGATATCGCCAAAACCATCATAAAAATTGCACACCTCTACCACGGTAACGAGAGAATGTTCTGATAGGAACTTGGACATAATCTGAGAGGTGACGTACAACAGTTGTATTTTGTCGCGTTTGGCTGTAATCTTCCAGGTGATCAGATTCATCGTGATCTTAGACAAAAAGTAGATAAGCAAGTTAGCTTTCAAAGTGAAATAGAATAATTTAAGTGACACCTCACGCACTGGTAATATGGAAGTACACGACAACCTGGTGGGCTATCTTGTCGATATGTCTATGTTGGCAATTTGTGCGTGTACTTATCATGTTTAAAGAACAGAAATTGATAAGATCCGTTGAGATGCCCCGCGCACTGTTCGGCGCCGCGGCACAGATCTGACGGTGAGCTAATACGCAGGAGTATACCTGACATCAGCTAAACCTGATTACTCTCACAAATACAAAATATTTGGAAGACGTGTAGATTTCAGCTTTTATGTAAAAAATGTCACAGGGGGCCAGTAATCAATAAAAAAAGTAATGTAGAATCGACATTGCAGTTTGATTGAGAAATTTTAAAACACGAAATGCCCAATAGTAACACCAACCTTTTCTCCGTAAAGTATCAACTCAAAGTGAGCTGTTCTGTTTCTTCACATTTCATCTTATTTTTCTCAAAACCCATCTATGAAATGAAGCAGCCAGGTCCACGACGCCTGATCGGTTGAGTGTTTTGTAAAATGTAACTGTAGTATTTATCTTGAATTATGTAACGGAATCCGAGCTTGAGATTAGTAATGAGAATGGGTCAGGAGGAAGCGATAGATAGACGTAACGCTATGCGCCTTTCTCAAGAGAAATAACATTTATTTACATGAAATATTTCAATCATACGTATTCTCTGAAAAACGTTTCAAAAGGAGGAAATGAAATTTCCAATTTCGTTAATTTGTGTTTGTCTTCCCTTATTTAATTAGCAAATTGTCTATGCATTGACTCGCCAAAGAGAAGAAAAATGATGTAAATTTGGGTCAGGTTTTTAGCTGAGCTCGGCCGAGTGAACTTACGGCGTCAGTCGTCCGTTCGTCTGTCCATTAACTATTTCTACGAATCGTAACTAGTCTTGAATGAATACGAAGATTTGGTCGGGAGCATACACGTGGAAGAGGAATCAATTTTGTATGAATGATAGTTCTTCTGATCCTCCCGGGGTCCCGGGGCCCAAACGGGAAAACAAATTCTTAATAATCCGTCTTCTTTTGTAGACATCACTGGACCTTGTCCAAATTTTGGTCTGAAGCACATTGACATGTAGATGAAGTGGACTCAATTTTGTATAAAATGTGGGTCTCTGTCTGGGGCGGTACTCAAAAGGAAAAAAATAGCAAATTCTTTAAAATCTTCCTTTCTCACTAACAAAGCAAGTATTCCGTCCCAAATTAGTCTGAAACTGTCCTTTGGTAAAGGGGATTAATTTCTATATATCTATATTTCCTTGGTGTATACTCTATTTGGCCTTACCAACGAAACTGATGTTTACACTTCGTCAAAGTCGGACAACCTCTCCCGCCCAAATGGAACGAGCTATCTTACTATTCCATCAGTGGTCGGGCTGTTCCGTCAGCGTTTATCACGTTCAATGAATGACGATTATTTTTTAACTTAAAGCAGCGCCAAGAAAAAAAACCCACAAACTGTCGAAATGTAAATATAAGTAATAATGGTTTTGTTGTTTGCTGATGTATAAACAGCATGTTTTACGTATTTGTTTAAATGACGCGCGCGTTTCCACTTGATGCTGAACTATCTGCCAAAGTGATGCAGTTTACACATCAGTAATCTACAACAACAACAAAAAAGACATTTCGTAATAAACGGGCATGTTTGACCCCATGTGCCAGAAGGGTTGGATCCTAAAGGGGAACAGTCTTCTTCCTCTGTAGGAATATCTGGGTTCTTAAAAGTCTGAAGCATTGTTGGCTGAAGGAAAATTAATTTGGTATAAACGGTTGGTCTCGACCCCATGGGGGCGGAAGGGGTGGGGTCCAGTACCAGAAATAGTTTTTTTCTCCTTCTGTAGGGATGGAGAGATTATATGCCAATTTGGTCTGAAGCATGCTTTGGTGAAGGGGGAATGGATTTACGCTAAACATTCTTTTTCCTGTAATTTTGATGAAGCAATTTCAGTCAAACATAACCAAATAAAGGATCCTGTCCCGATTTGCCTCTTGAACATGATTTTCTTTTTTATACAAAGATTAGGAAATAAACAAAATTACTCATATACACTCGAACCTCGTTAACTCGAAGTCGATGGGACCATGGGAAAACTTCGAGTTATCTGAATATTCGATAAATGTGAATGTTTAGTGTAAGGTTTAGCAGAGACTAAAGAATTATACAAGATCTTCGAGGGTTCGAGATAACGAGGTTGGGCTGTGTTATCTATTACTGAAACAATATCGATTACGTATTTAATCATTATGAAAGATAGCTGATAAAAAAATCTAAATAGGGGTCAGTTTGATGCGACATCTGACTCTAATATCATAGGTTTGACACCGAATTCCTTCCTTCCCGCGACACAATCACGAAGTATCTACTGTATTAATGGGCGGCTAACATGCTATACTCAGTCAGTTGTCTATGGCGGAGTGGAGTAAACCACACAATTCATCTCAAACCGTGCAGAAATGTGTTTACTGGGACCCTAAACACAATGTTTTTTCGAGCTACAATTGGTTTAGACATGTTAATGAGACAAAATATAATACAAAATAATTACACACCTTAGTACAAGGTGTCTATTTAAATTTTAAATACTTGATATGGTTAATCAGTGAAAGCTTGTGACGTCATCATGTCGTTTACGTGATAATATTCCACAGTGGTACACTGTGTACGCAGAACTGAAATCAGTTTCACTGCATGCCAAAGTGCAGGCTGGTTAATAGAAATAGTGGCTACCACGGGCGATATATCTCGGGTGTTGCAATCGATATTTAAATCAAGTGGGTCGTTATCACACGACTTTGTTTGAAGTTTATCATACTAAATAATTGTCGAACAGGTATTTCAGTAGCATGTTGATTTCATAGACAAGTCTACATTAGCAAACTGTTGAAGCACGTCCTGGTTTTATCGCTTTTTTGTTTAAATATTTATACCAGTGCTGGTTACGCAGATCTTGCCATCACAAAGGCATGCACTAGCGTTATGTTACTGTACAGCGCCGACGTTGTAGAATCCCGTTTCCATGAACGCCGACAACTGTTATCTTAAACATTGCAGCTGTTGTAAGCTTTACAGTTCTACGTAGTCTTTCTAACACCATGCTTTCATTTCATGAAAAGATGTATTTCGACAAGAACACAATTACTTCATTTAACGAAACATTACTTTCATGGAGTTGTAGCCATTAGCGAAATCTATTCAGTTACATGATTTTTCATCAAGTTACACCTGTAAACTGAAAACACAAACTCTCACTGTAACATATCGTACAGTAGACAACACACACCAACTATCATTGTAACATATCGTACAGTAGACAACACACACACACAAACTATCATTGTAACATATCGTACAGTAGACAACACACACACACAAACTATCATTGTAACATATCGTACAGTAGACAACAAACACACACACACACAAACTATCATTGTAACATATCGTACAGTAGACAACACACACACAAACTATCATTGTAACATATCGTACAGTAGACAACACACACACACAAACTATCGTTGTAACATATCGTACAGTAGACAACACACACACACAAACTATCATTGTAACATATCGTACAGTAGACAACACACACACACAAACTATCATTGTAACATATCGTACAGTAGACAACACACACACAAACTATCATTGTAACATATCGTACAGTAGACAACACACACACACAAACTATCATTGTAACATATCGTACAGTAGACAACACACACACACAAACTATCATTGTAACATATCGTACAGTAGACAACACACACACACAAACTATCATTGTAACATATTGTACAGTAGACAACACACACACACAAACTATCATTGTAACATATCGTACAGTAGACAACAAACACACACACACACAAACTATCATTGTATCATATCGTACAGTAGACAACACACACACAAACTATCATTGTAACATACCACACACACACACACAAACTATCATTGTAACATATCGTACAGTAGACAACACACACACACAAACTATCATTGTATCATATCATTGTAACATACAGTACAGTAGACAACACACACACACACACACTATCATTGTAACATATCGTACAGTAGACAACACACACACAAACTATCATTGTAACATATCGTACAGTAGACAACACACACACAAACTATCATTGTAACATATCGTACAGTAGACAACACACACACAACTATCATTGTAACATATCGTACAGTAGACAACACACACACACAACTATCACTGTAACATATCATTGTAACATATCAGTAGACAACACACACACAAACTATCATTGTAACATATCGTACAGTAGACAACACACACACACAAACTATCATTGTAACATATCGTACAGTAGACAACACACACCAACTATCATTGTAACATATCGTACAGTAGACAACACACACACAAACTATCATTGTAACATATCGTACAGCAGACAACACATACTATCATTGTAACATATCGTCCACAATTACTTCATTTAACGAAAACATTACTTTCATGGAGTTGTAGCCAAACTATCATTGTAACATATCGTACAGCAGACAACACACATACACACAAACTATCATTGTAACATATCGCACAGTAGACAACAAACACACACACACACACACAAACTATCATTGTAACATATCGTACAGTAGACAACACACACACACAAACTATCATTGTAACATATCGTACAGTAGACAACACACACACACAAACTATCATTGTAACATATCGTACAGTAGACAACTCACATACAAACTATCATTGTAACATATCGCACAGTAGACAACAAACACACACACACACACACAAACTATCATTGTAACATATCGTACAGTAGACAACTCACACACAAACTATCATTGTAACATATCGTACAGTAGACAACACACACAAACTATCATTGTAACATATCGTACAGTAGACAACACACACACAAACTATCATTGTAACATATCGTACAGTAGACAACACACACCAACTATCATTGTAACATATCGTACAGTAGACAACACACACACAAACTATCATTGTAACATATCGTACAGTAGACAACACACACACACACAAACTATCATTGTAACATATCGTACAGTAGACAACTCACATACAAACTATCATTGTAACATATCGTACAGTAGACAACTCACATACAAACTATCATTGTAACATATCGTACAGTAGACAACTCACATACAAACTATCATTGTAACATATCGTACAGTAGACAACACACACACACAAACTATCATTGTAACATATCGTACAGTAGACAACACACACACACAAACTATCATTGTATCATATCGTACAGTAGACAACACACACACACAAACTATCATTGTAACATATCGTACAGTAGACAACACACACAAACTATCATTGTAACATATCGTACAGTAGACAACTCACATACAAACTATCATTGTAACATATCGTACAGTAGACAACACACACAAACTATCATTGTAACATATCGTACAGTAGACAACACACACACCAACTATCATTGTAACATATCGCACAGTAGACAACACACACACAAACTATCATTGTAACATATCGTACAGTAGACAACACACACACAAACTATCATTGTAACATATCGTACAGTAGACAACACACACCAACTATCATTGTAACATATCGTACAGTAGACAACACACACACAAACTATCATTGTAACATATCGTACAGCAGACAACACATACTATCATTGTAACATATCGTCCACAATTACTTCATTTAACGAAAACATTACTTTCATAGAGTTGTAGCCAAACTATCATTGTAACATATCGTACAGCAGACAACACACATACACACAAACTATCATTGTAACATATCGCACAGTAGACAACAAACACACACACACACACAAACTATCATTGTAACATATCGTACAGTAGACAACACACACACACAAACTATCATTGTAACATATCGTACAGTAGACAACACACACACACAAACTATCATTGTAACATATCGTACAGTAGACAACACACACACACAACTATCATTGTAACATATCGCACAGTAGACAACAAACACACACACACACACACAAACTATCATTGTAACATATCGTACAGTAGACAACTCACACACAAACTATCATTGTAACATATCGTACAGTAGACAACACACACAAACTATCATTGTAACATATCGTACAGTAGACAACACACACACAAACTATCATTGTAACATATCGTACAGTAGACAACACACACACACACAAACTATCATTGTAACATATCGTACAGTAGACAACACACACAAATTATCATTGTAACATATCGTACAGTAGACAACACACACAAACTATCATTGTAACATATCGTACAGTAGACAACACACACACACAAACTATCATTGTAACATGTCGTACAGTAGACAACACACACAAACTATCATTGTAACATATCGTACAGTAGACAACACACACAAACTATCATTGTAACATATCGTACAGTAGACAACACACACCAACTATCATTGTAACATATCGTACAGTAGACAACACACACACAAACTATCATTGTAACATATCGTACAGTAGACAACACACACACACAAACTATCATTGTAACATATCGTACAGTAGACAACTCACATACAAACTATCATTGTAACATATCGTACAGTAGACAACTCACATACAAACTATCATTGTAACATATCGTACAGTAGACAACTCACATACAAACTATCATTGTAACATATCGTACAGTAGACAACACACACACACAAACTATCATTGTAACATATCGTACAGTAGACAACACACACACACAAACTATCATTGTAACATATCGTACAGTAGACAACACACACACACAAACTATCATTGTAACATATCGTACAGTAGACAACACACACAAACTATCATTGTAACATATCGTACAGTAGACAACTCACATACAAACTATCATTGTCACCTTTGGTACCTCTCGGATATAGAATACAGGAAAACAGCGCATTATCACAAACGAAGACAAAATATTATTTAGAATGCAATGTCATGCATTTAAAAACTGTGAGTGTCTATCTAGAGTTCTGCCAACCAATCACCGATAACACTGTAACATTCCGACATGTTGGAGATTAATGATAATTACCTATGAGAAGTATTTGTCTTTCCTGATACTACCATATATATAACAAGAGTAACGATCGTGAGGAGAAATAGGACCGTTTTAGCAGGTACAACAGCCCGCGACAAATTGGATTTCTACACAAGAAACTGCCATAAATACAGGGAATGTTCTATCACTGATTTTTTGTCAGACATCCCAATCGTTATGGATACCAAGCCAAACTCAGGAATGTGTCTGTTTTCTACTCCTACTGGAAAATATATAATATAGATCAGTAGAAGCATAGGTTCACACACGAAAGCGCAACGGTATTTGTCGAGAAGAACCGACCACATGAGACATACAAATTGTAAGTATTTTTGCGATGAAATGGTCTTATTTGTAAAAATTCGAATTTAATTTAGTTTCAATAAAGTAATATTTATTCCCAAATTCACCCATCATTTTCGCAGTTTAACAGCAAAGACTTTGAACAAAACGTTCTTCTTTTCTTTTATTAAAGTCATGGAAAGGAATGTAGTTTTCCATATATTGGTACAATTTCTGTATTCAAGAAATTTATTACTTCTATTTTTCACGTTTTCATTCCATAGAGATATCAACCTTGACATTTATCTTGTCGGTAAGTATCACGCTCGGTGTGTGTTTGCTATTTTTGCGTGGTGCTTTAGTTCGCTTCGGATTTGTTCTCAAAGTGATATTTAGCAATGAGAATTTAATTTCCTTACATGAAAAAAATCCACTCAACTTAAGGAACAATGTTTAACTAATTACGAAATTAATATACTCCGGGATTACATAAACTAAATATAGCTTTTTCATACTCGTCGAGTTTTCCCCAATAAACAAGCAGATATAATCACTTTTACGAATAGGAAAACTACAGAACTTAAATCAGCCCCGTACAAAGTACTTAAATCGATACTTATATATCAAAGTTAGATAAGCAGAATTTTCCGAGAAAGAGTCAAAAAGGTGAAGATAATGATGTATTATTGAAATATCAATTAGAATGAGGCTTACTACCATCTTTACAATGCTGAACACAATGCATTATTTATCGGTATAATACCTGTGTTTAGGCTTTGTAACATCGTGGTATAAAAACACCTGCTGATCAGGGAAAACGAGAATATTTCAGACTCAGTATCTACAAATGTTGGTTACACTTGTGAAAATGCGGTAGTTCCCTGTTATATCTACAAATGTTAGTTACACTTGTGAAAGTGCGGTAGTCCCCAGTTGTATCTACAAATGTTGGTTACACTTGTGTAAGTGCGGTAGTCCCCTCTTGTGCATTTGTAGGTCATTATTGTACAAACAAATACCAATACGTTAGAGAAAGCGCTGATGGCCACAATTGAAGTCTGTCTACTTCAATATAATATTCAGACTCATGTGATTAAAACGTGTTTGTTCACAAAGACTCGATTGTGTAAAAAAGTAACCCAAAATGGCTGGTCTGTTTATTAACTACCCCGGTCTAATAAATGATTCATATCCTTCACTGTTGTTCCTCGCTCTCCACATCACCAATTCCTCGCAATCATCATGTCAAGGCTACACATAAACCCACAGTATTGTTACTGAATTGTAATAATAAAAAGGCCGGCAAATGATCATATCATAGTTGGTGTTGTTGTACAAATATTCCAATCAACAAATGTTTCAATGAAGTTGCTCAAATTTGACGGATGCAATTTTTAACCATTGTATAAAAATTGGAACCTTTTGATGATCAGAAGCAAAAAGATAATTAACATGCGACGTGGGTTATCTTGTCATAATAAATCTACTGGGATGTATCGATTCATCTCCTCCACTATAGATAATACAGGTATCACTTGTTAGCCAATACTTCAACCAATAATGAGTATGTTTTATGTATGTTGTGTGTGTACAGAGATCTCCCGCCGACTTTCGAGAACGCTCGTTACTTTAGCATTATATCAGGCACGTAATGCTGTAACGAACCAGCTTTGGGATATACAATCACATTCGTTAGTGTAATAAAAATATTAATTCGTTCTTTGTCATTTTATTGTGTATGTCAGAATTGGAATTGAAAGAATATTGATTCTTAAGAATTCAAAGGAGCTTTTACGCAAACTTGAACATCTGAAATGTTTTTATTTGAACATCGACTTTTCAAACCATATTTCACTCAAAATTTTAGAAATGCCTTTATATTTTGGAAAGCCAGACCACATCCTAGACGAAATACTGAGAATGAAATCGTAAGAATGATGCAGTTCCTGGTTAAGGGAGTCTGTATCAAGCGTGGGACAAGGTTTCCAGAACTCTACATTGTGTTTTACATTCCCAGTGGAACATATTGTTTTTAAGGATGTGTCACGAGATTATCTCTAAATGTTCGAATTTCTCCTGTGGATTACTTAATTAAGAACAAATTTATTGATTATATTGATCGGATTTACAACTTTAATGTTGAACTCGAAATCAGGGCCAAACAAGATCGTCTTGGGTGGTCGGGTGGCACAGTGGTAACGCACTCGTCTTTCACCTAGCTGTCCGGGGTTCGATTCCCGGAATGGATGTGAAAAGGTATGGGGTCACCTGCCCGACCATGTGGGTTTTCCCCGGGTACTCCGGTTTCTTCCAACACTAAGACCTATCGCGCGTTTCCATCTCAGCCAACAAGAGTGATTTATATAAGTTGGAAAAACTTGCTTCGCAATTGTTGTAAAATAAATAAAGTTGTTTATCATTATTATTATTACAAGATCGTCTACACTAACTTTATATTACAATCAATTCTATATTGAAGGTTTTGTTCCTAGTTACACGAATCACCCGATAGATCTTGACAATTGAAACAGACAAATTATAATAAAGGCTTTAAGATTGCAGTTTATACAAGAATATATAGCACGTGGTTTTGAATACAGGTACCCCGATTATAATTCTGTATACGGGATTAAGTTATATTTATAGGTATGAGACATATGCTTACAGTGAAGTTAGAAGTCGCTTATCCTTCTGGAGCACTTGGTTTTGTTTTCCTTCTGCTCCGTATCTACCCTTTGTTAAGTACGATAGATCAATAAAAGTATTTAAACCAATAGTTTACACTTTATACCAAGGTTGTATCCAATAAAATCAATCAAAGGTTCCAGATTTTTAATAAGTATGGGACAGGAAAAACTCTACCTTAGTTTACACATAGAAATTTCATTGTCCTTAAAGCAATATTGTTTGATTTGACTGTGTCTAACTTCCAGCAGAAACAAACTGGACTCCGGGGAGCTCTGTAAAACAGACCGGCAGCCTGACATTTAACACCTGAGAATAAAAATATCAACTGGAAACCAAATAAACTGCCTATAGTTTAAATAAAGGGAGAAATATGACTTTCAATGGACTTAAATGATCAAATCCATGTATTACATAGAGATACAAGTATACATAAAATATACACCTAAACAAAATCAAATATTACCATATGAGTCGATGAAAATATGTTTTTTATATAAATTTCTTCACGTATTGACCCCTCCCCGCCCCGCCCGCCCCCGCCTTGCCCCCGCCTTGCCCCCGCCACGTCCCGTCCCTTTTAGTTATAACACTTTGGGTTTCCTCCTACTCTTGAGGACTTTGTCCTGCACTGTTCTGAGTAATCGTGCTATAGTAATCTAGATATTACATACTAATGTGTTTGCACTTCAACTTGACCGCCATTACATGCCGATGGCTATTTCTCATGAGTAAGGCGAATTTAAGTATACACGATTAATTATAAAACATGTTTTAATGTTTCGTATAACAACAACAGGTTGCCCCCTGCAGATTGATGAAAGTAATTTATGCTAGCTACCAAGCGTTTTAAGCGACTAAAACATCGTGTGCACAAATATGTGATAAGAATAATACGTTTGTATGTAGGTAATTACTGATGTGCAGAAACACGTGTGTGTACATTCACCTCGCTTTTTTGGCACTCTTTTAAAATGCTTCGTTTTCAATTTACAAGTCCAGTTTAGTGATAAACTTATCTTAGTCTAATAACTAAACGTGTTTCGGGAGTGTTATGATTCCAAATGTCTCAGATGGTCACAAGTGGTCACAAAGAGTCACAAACGGTCAAAATGGACACACAGAGTCACAAACGGTTAAAATGGTCACACAGTCACAAACGGTCAAAATAGACACAAAGAGTCACAAACGGTCAAAATGGTTACAAAGTGTCACAAACGGTCAAAATGGACACACAGAGTCACAAACGGTCAAAATGGACACACAGAGTCACAAACGGTCAAAATGGTCACACAGATTCACAAACGGTCAAAATGGCCACAAAGAGTCACAAACGGTCAAAATGGTCACAAAGTATCACAAACGGTTAAAATGGTCACAAAGAGTCTCAAACGGTCAAAATGGTTACAAAGTGTCACAAATGGTCACAAAGTGTCACAAACGGTCAAAATGGTCACAAAGTGTCACAAACGGTCAAAATGGTTACAAAGTGTCACAAACGGTCAAAATGGTCACAAAGTGTCACAAACGCTCAAAATGGACACACAGAGTCACAAACGGTCAAAATGGTCACAAAGTGTCACAAACGGTCGAATTGGTCACAAAGTGTCACAAACGGTCAAAATGGTTACAAAGTGTCACAAATGGTCACAAAGTGTCACAAACGGTCAAAATGGTCACGCAGTGTCACAAACGGTCAAAATGGTTACAAAGTGTCACAAACGGTCAAAATGGACACACAGAGTCACAAACGGTCAAAATGGTCACACAGATTCACAAACGGTCAAAATGGTCACAAAGAGTCACAAACGGTCAAAATGGACAAATGTTCATATTATATCCATTGACTGACGAGAGTAAGGCAGATATTTTTTAAAAAAAACTTTCTATTCAACCACAGGACTGACATTAAATTTTTTTTGTTAGTGTTCATTCTGTCTCGCAGTCGTTGGAGATGACTTTCGGAGACCTAGTTACCGGAAATGGTTGCTCAGAGCTCTATGTCACTAAACCATCAAACAATAGAAATTCCATATCAGACGTACCGATCCAACTTCATCACCTGAGGTGTTGAGTCACCTTTGTGTCACCTTTGGTACGTAAACACAGCCACGGCTTCCGGTCTTTTTATATATTACTCCTTTAATTGACGTTGCCCTAGTTTGTTTGATGAAGATTGGAAGATTCAATATTGTGTTCTTGATTTCTACGGAGGTTAACACCAAGCCTACGTTCGCGGCGTGTTTTTTAGACATAAGGACGCCCTACAGCTTCCGTCTTTCGTTTGCCTGTAAATTTTTTTTATCTTGCATTGCAAACAAACGCGCTACTGCCGAATCAGTGGCTTGGATTCAAGGCTTTCCATCAGCTAGTTCTTTGGAATGCTTCCTCCTTGGAAATAGACATAAATATTAGTAAACCTCTAAATAGCGTAAGAAAGTTACCATTGTTTCAAGTCAAAAATTATTTAGAATATTTAGTTTATTTAATCTATAATTGATTTTGTTTGCTGGCTGAGAAAATAAAAAAAACGGATGATGATTTATATTTAGACAAGAAAATGCTATTTTGCCATGTTTTATCGAATGCCTGGCACTTTAAATGCTGTCCGGAAGTATTTGATCGACGAGGTGAATACATTTAAAATCATATTGATAATTTGCAGACAGAAGGAAAAACAATTCCGAACTATTTTACCGTAATACACAGACATAAGTGACGACTAGCGTTGTTAGGTTTGACGGTTGGATCAATTGAGGAAAGTTGTACTGTAAACAAAGAATCCATCTCTCATTAATTAGGAAATTAGGTCACATAATTGATGGATATTGTAAGATTCTCTGATACTAGTTTCGCTTTAAAAGAAGAAGATGGAATAGAGGGCGAGATTGCCAAATTTTATACATTTTATTTAATGAAAGCAAAAAATTGTTTTGATTATATATTTTGAGGGATTCTTGCCCTTTTTGGGAATATTCTCATAGTTTATCATGATGTGTGGTTGTCTAGGACAATCGTGAAATATTTGTGTTACCACATAGTCCAACATGTGTCACAATATTAACCCGTTATATGTGTCACAATATCAACCCGTTATATGTGTCACAATATGAACCCGTCATATGTGTCACAATATGAACCCGTCATAAGTGTCACAATATTAACCCGTTATATGTGTCACAATATCAACCCGTTATATGTGTCACAATATGAACCCGTCATATGTGTCACAATATCAACCCGTTATATGTGTCACAATATCAACCCGTTATATGTGTCACAATACCAGCCCGTTATGTGTGTCGCAATATCAACCCGTTGAATGTGTCACAATATCAACCCGTCATATGTGTCACAATATGAACCCGTCATATGTGTCACAATATCAACCCGTTATATGTGTCACAATACCAGCCCGTTATGTGTGTCGCAATATCAACCCGTTGTATGTGTCACAATATCAACCCGTCATATGTGTCACAATATTAACCCGTTAAATGTGTCATAATATCAACCCGTTATACGTGTCACAATATCAACCCGTTGTATGTGTCACAATATCAACCCGTCATATGTGTCACAATATCAACCCGTTAAATGTGTCACAATATCAACCCGTTAAATGTGTCATAATATCAACCCGTCATATGTGTCACAATATGAACCCGTCATGTGTGTCACAATATCAACCCGTTGTATGTGTCACAATATCAACCCGTCATGTGTGTCACAATATGAACCCGTCATGTGTGTCGCAATATGAACCCGTCATATGTGTCACAATATGAACCCGTCATATGTGTCACAATATCAACCCGTCATATGTGTTACAATATGAACCCGTCATATGTGTCACAATATCAACCCGTCATATGTGTCACAATATCAACCCGTCATATGTGTCACAATATCAACCCGTCATGTGTGTCACAACCCGTTATATGTGTCATTAGATGTAAACATTAAACAAAATGTTTGCGTCACTAAGTGAACGCGTTACACGTGTCACCAGATTAACGAGTTACATATGTATTCTAATTTAAATCGTTTCGTACTTTACGTAACCGAATTTGTTGATGAAAATACATTGTTGATGAAAATACTCTGTAGATGAAAATACTCTGTTGATGAAAATACTCTGTTGATGAAAATACTCTATTGATGAAAATACACTGTTGATGAAAATACACTTTTGATGAAAATACACTATTAATGAAAATACTCTGTTGATGAAAATACACTGTTGATAAAAATACACTGTTGATGAAAATACACTGTTGATGAACATACACTGTTGATGAAAATACACCGTTGATGAAAATACACTATTGATGAAAATACACTGTTGATGAAAATACATTGTTGATGAAAATACACTGTAGATGAAAATACACTATTAATGAAAATACTCTGTAGATGAAAATACACTGTTGATGAAAATACACTATTGATGAAAATACACTATTGATGAAAATACACTATTAATGAAAATACTCTGTAGATGAAAATACACTGTTGAAATACACTGTTGATGAAAATAAACTATTGATGAAAATACTCTGTAGATGAAAATACACTGGTTCATCTACTATGTATCAGTATAACCTAGTTACTCATTAGAAATAATTTCACTGCAATAATTCCAATTCAATTCAATCTTGGACGACGGCACCACTTACTTGTAGCAGGTAACTTGGTTCGAGAAGCCATAGCGGCTACTGTAATATCACAGGACCAATACTGAATGTTTTTCAATAAATCAACGTCGAAATCACAGTTTTACTGAGAAAAATCAATTTCCGCGAGACAAGTTATCGCTATTTCACAATAAATAGACTTAACTAAACTTTAAAACAAATTCACCCGCGTGCACATTATTTTTTCACCATCTCAATAAGTGGAATTGATATAGAGACCAGAAAATAATCTCAAACCTTAAAAAAAACACATTAAGTTCTGTCATGACATTGAAAGCAACAATGGATCGGGAAAATATACCAATCGCGGTATACGACAACAAGTGCTACAGGTCAAGTTCGCTCTAACAAAAACATATTAACAAGTGTATTTTTTCTTCTGAAAAATAGCCCACTTGACCACATCACCATCATTCCTTTTTCTATTGTTCATATATTGCAGAACTTTAGATTTAGAAATCTCCCTTTTAAATAAACCGATGTTTTTATACTTCGGTTAGGGGTGGGGGTTGGGGTGACATCTGACTTGAAAATTGTTTGGAAACTCCATCTATCTTGTTAGTTCAATCCTGTCTTTCTCGGAATAAAGTCAGGAAACCGCGTAATATGTAAAATATTAAATCGTTTTAATCAATTTATCTGATATATATTTTTTTTTGGTGGGGGGGGGGGGGGGGGGTTTATAGCTAGATATGTATGTACATGTACATCTTTATTTTCGATGTAGAAACGATGCCCGAAAAATCATTAAAAATTGAAAGAAAATAAATGGAATTTGCATCCAGAATAAATGGCAAAAATATATTCTGAGCATAGTTTCGTTTCGACGTTTCTCCGTCAGTTAAAGAAGAAAATTACAACGTGTTAGTATGTCACACGTGGGTACACTACGGAATTCCATTTAGGTTTATTGGAAAGAATATCTGCCATCGGGGTAAGACTACCAAAGTACATGAATGTAACAGGATTTCAGTACAGGATCAAACAGTCTTTACATCCAGAACACGTGACATCATAATCAGGAGACGTTGGGTCGACATGGCCTAAAACACAGCAACCGAGATACGCATCTTTCGTGAAATAAATCAGTCCTTTTGTTGTAGGCCTGAAGGAGTAATCACTCTATATGATATATTATTTAAATGTTAAAAAGGGTTATTGGGATTAAGGACAAACAGAGTTGTGTGTATCCAGGATTTTCCACGTTCGTTTGTAATCTAGAAGATAGAACCATCCTTCAGGAGTCCAATTTCAAAGGGAAAAGAAAATGAACAAGCATTAGAAATCGCATTACCGAACTCATTTGTAAGAATATAATCATTTGTACGCTTTTCATCGCAACCTTTGATTAAACAAATCTCCGCTCGGGACCCACTCCTTCGGGAATCTCTATCCTGTACCGAAATGAATTAGGTACTGTGAACTTTAAAACCTCTTGGTTTAGTTTACATGGATTTTTAATGTTTATTTTAATAACAGAGAATTAGATTAAAAACATATAGGTTTGTTGTTATTGATTTTTCTCCACTGTGTATTTTTTGTCAATCTGTCTTTAACCCAAAAACACTTTGAATGTAAACCAGAATATGTCTTCACAGCATTTCAGCTCGTACATATTAAAGGGCCATCTTCTCCATATGTTGAAGTATCAACACACAGCAACAGAAATATTCTGTCACTACTACATAGGTTTGACACACCATCTGGTCACGCGATAGACAGACTAGATCTGATACACCACCTTGTCACGTGATAGACAGACTAGATCTGATACACCACCTTTTCACGTGATAGACAGACTAGATCTGACACACCACCTTGTCACGTGATAGACTAGATCTGACACACCACCTGGTCACGTTATAGACAGACTAGATCTGACACACCACCTGGTCACGTTATAGACAGACTAGATCTGACACACCACCTGGTCACGTGATAGACAGACTAAGTCTGACACACCACCTGGTCACGTGATAGACAGACTAGATCTGACACACCACCTGGTCACGTTATAGACAGACTAGATCTGACACACCACCTTGTCACGTGATAGACAAACTAGATCTGACACACCACCTGGTCACGTTATAGACAGACTAGATCTGACACACCACCTGGTCACGTGATAGACAGACTAGATCTGACACACCACCTGGTCACGTTATAGACAGACTAGATCTGACACACCACTTGGTCACGTGATAGACTAGATCTGACACACTAGTTGATCAGGAGATATTGATAACTTATATATAAGTGCCGGTCCTTACCGTCACTTTGTTTATAGTATAACGGTAATCAACTCATGCTGAGTTTTAATATAAATATGAAGTTCAATTTCTCCCGAAAATTGGGAAGGGTTCCGCCAGCCATGCGAACTGTTTTGAAAGCTTTTTTTACTAATGAGTTGTTAACATAATGCCTTCCTGTCTTTTTATCACAAACCTCACGAATTCGCCACTGTTTACCGTTTTGCTGCAAGGATGTCATAATCGAAGTATGTGAGGAACGTATGTAAGGTTTAATGTTAATTTAAGAGAATAAGGTTAGACATATTAGCATCGAGGAATGTTTGTGAGACAGTGTAGATGTGGTTTTTGTTTTTTGTTTTTGTTTTTTTTTGTTTTTGTTTTTTTTTTATGGGAGGGAAGGGTTCGTTTTCTTCTTTTCTCGAAATTCTTAATGCTCAATGAAGACACGACATCAATGTACCTTGATATGAAATTGATTGTTATAGGTAAGTGTGATATCCTACTTCTGTCAGTAACACTACAAAATGTTTCCGATAATCACAGACATTTTACGTAGGTAGAAATGCCATCAGGAGTTCAATCCAGGTGAGAGATAGGAAAACGGATGTAATGTTGAAAGGTTTCTTTCCTGAATCAAAGTCTGTTTGTAATGTTTCATTAACGTTGTGCAATCAAGCAAAAGAATGAAATAGTTCTAATGGATTAAACGCCGCGAAGCAGACCAAGGTTTATCTAACGACGCATGTCATTGAAAGTTAGCATGCTACACAACATTTGTTGAAATGTTTCCATTAGAAATTCAAATACCATTTCAAAATGTAGAAATCAGCCTGTCATTTAGACGAAAAGGAAAACACCAAAGGCTTAATTGCATTGATTGGTGACAAAGTAGGGTTTCAAATATAGATTTGACGAGGAAGAATTGTGTGGGCAGAACAGATTGACGAATAGGTCAAATGTAGCTGAACGCATAACTGATATGATCACATTGTCTGACCTGCGTATCCCGCCATTACACCAAAGATCAACACCACAAGCGTTTAGGTTACCCAGACTTTGCCACACGTGACTACGTTCTTATTGATTACCGTGGCGTAATGGCAATATATATTGAACATATTGTAGTCAGTCTGCAATAAATTGTAGAAGCATTTTGTGGTTAAGGGTCAATTACATCTTAAAGACTTCTATCCCTCTATCACTGCCAAGGTCAGTCATACAAGCGTCTGAGTGAAACTGATCTCCTCCAATGTATCCTTAATCTAAATGTACACACCCGTGTCATTCTAGCTAGATTTATTCGATTCTTCCAACAGTTTGCCAATTATCATCAAGGTCACAAGATCTTACAAGCGTCGAGCAGATGTCTTTTTTCACTTTATAATGTCCCTCCTTTACCGCCAAAGTATTTCTAGAATTTTGTTGGTTTGATTTGGCGTTATAATGGAATTGGTCATGATAACAAAACAGATTAAAAATATATAGAGGATATTTGATAGTGTCTTCAGTAATAACAAATATATTTTACAGATGTTTCTCATATCTGAGTGTCTTTCAGTGAGCAGAACTAGTAAAAGACACAAAAATATTAGACACACAAGTGAAATATATTTTTCATAACTGGCATATTTAGGACAGATTTTCACGGAAGAATGTCACTCTGCTTTTCGCGGGGTTATTACTTACTCAATATAATTTCGCGACAAAACATAGCTCGCTTTTAAACCAATCCTGAAAAAAGGTTAACACAAAAACAAAATTTAACGTAAATTGATTTTTATATTCATGTAGAAAAAGTTACTTACTAATGTGTCTTAACAGTCAAAATTTGCTGTGAAACGTTCAGAACGAGTTTAACCTGTGACAAGTGACTGCGTGGCTGAAATATTGCGGCAATCTAGCTGTCGGTGTTAATGACACGAATTCTCATGAAATCTCTAGCTCTACTTTCAAGACGTTGGGTTGGGGATTGGATTTGATCTCTGATAAGGAAATTTGCGTTGTATTGTTTGCTGACTTCCATGGAAATGAAAGTTTACCATCGAATTGAAGGTCGTGTTACTAATAAACAACCAATTCGGATTTCTGGTTTTGTTATCTTTTTTGTACCAGGTTTATAATTTATCTGTTAGATAAGATGATTTGTTTTCTCACTTTTCTTTGATGTAAGTCTGCAAAATTGTGTTATTTTTCACAAACAAAAGATAACAAAACTGCGTTATTTTTCACTAACAAAAGATAACAAAATTGTGTTATTTTCATTATTGAAAATATCACTTTTATCAACGAGATTTTTCTTTATATTTCACTGGTAAAAAATGTAATAAACATTTTATATCCACCCCCTTGTATAAAAATGTAATAAACATTTTATATCCACCCCCTTGTATAAAAATGTAATAAACATTTTATATCCACCCCCTTGTATAAAAATGTAATCAACATTTTATATCCACCCCCTTGTATAAAAATGTAATCAACATTTTATATCCACCCCCTTGTATAAAACTGTAATAAACATTTTATATCCACCCCCTTGTATAAAACTGACGATGTAATTCGATGCATTCTTGGTTGAGGTACAGATACGTGATAGTTAGTGAGTTAGATGGTATCTTAAACACTTTCTTTTCCCCCTATATCTGACGAGTAATGTATGTTTTAATCACTGATGTCTGAGTTTGTAATAACATATTTGATCCTATGAACACCCTATCAATTCATGTTACTGTGATTACATATCTGTAGGAATGGAACTATTACTCTGTTCGCTACAATTCTCACGTGGACAACTTCGGTTTGGTGTGTTTGTGTGTTTTAACGCTATTTCCCGTACATCACCTTGAATATGAAAACAAATACAACATATGAAATTTAGTACACATGAAGTTTCTTAACCAATTTTTGAATTGTTTGGTGTTAAAATCTATTCTTATCTTATATGCTACCTCATATCATATGGACGGTGTTTCTGTACGAATGTTCGAAATTCTTCAGTTTTGGGTTTTCATTCTCAGGGCCATTTTGTACCCGTACTGATAAGGACATTTTGATACTTCTAGTGGTTGAAAATCTATCCATGCATGACGATATTGATAACGTTTTTAAGGACTTAGTTTTATAGCTCAAATTTTGATAATAATTACGTCTTATGTAATCTTAACTACACCGTTATAGATCTGATATAGCAATGTTCTATATACATTATGTATTTAGTTGAAATCGTTGGCAAATCCTATTTAAAAAAAGGTTACGTTAACAGTGTGGTGGTGTGTTCCCTAGAACAGAAAGCAGGTTACGTAAACAGTGTGGCGGTGTGTTCCCTAGAACAGAGAACAGGTTACGTAAACAGTGTGGCGGTGTGTTCCCTAGAACAGAGAACAGGTTACGTAAACAGTGTGGCGGTGTGTTCCCTAGAAAACAGAACAGGTTACGTAAACAGTGTGGCGTTGTGTTCCCTAGAACAGAGAACAGGTTACGTAAACAGTGTGGCGGTGTGTTCCCTAGAACAGAGAACAGGTTACGTAAACAGTGTGGCGGTGTGTTCCCTAGAACAGAGAGCAGGTTACGTAAACATTGTGGCGATGTGTTCCCTAGAACAGAGAGCAGGTTACGTAAACAGTGTGGCGGTGTGTTCCCTAGAACAGAGAGCAGGTTACGTAAACAGTGTGGCGGTGTGTTCCCTAGAACAGAGAGCAGGTTACGTAAACAGTGTGGCGGTGTGTTCCCTAGAACAGAGAGCAGGTTACGTAAACAGTGTGGCGGTGTGTTCCCTAGAACAGAGAGCAGGTTACGTAAACAGTGTGGCGGTGTGTTCCCTAGAACAGAGAGCAAACTGATATCAATTAACTTGTATGAATGTCACGACCGACCGTTAATGAATAGTCTTGGTATTTGTCCCTGGTCTGTTTGATGGGTCCTTTGTCATGTGTCAGGTCATGTTATAATTAATATTGTTATACGTCCATTAATTGGATTAAATGACTGATGTAATCAAAGCCAATCAATAAAAGGATATTTGACTTTGAATTTAAGATAGTTTTAAAGGTGAACGGTCAGTTTCTAAAACTCTCATGTTTTATATTTTATGATTAAGATATATAATCAATGACGTCTTTTATACATACATACATACATACATACATTTACCATTTTATCTGATTAACGAGAATCCTCAACCATGTTGAAAGGAAATTAAGTGAATTTATATTTAAAAAATCGAATTATTTTTGTATGTATTTATTGTAAAAATTAATGGACCCCCTCAACGGTTGTATTTACATTTCAGGTGTCATGTTAATGTGTCAGATTAATCAAACTGTTTTTTTTCACTGTTTGTTTATTTACTGGAACAGTTTCCTGAAAAAGCGAAGTGTGTATTATCTCATGCCACGTGCAAAGCCTTGACGTAACTTAGGTCAACATGGGTTCAAAAGGACGCCAAATTGTTGTCCTGTGTACTATCAAAATTAATATTTACCTCGTGACAGGCGATAATGCAAAATCTAAATATAGAAATGAAGCCAGCATAATTACATGTAAATATCAAGCTTAAATTCTATGTTCGCCTTAAATCTTTAGCTATGGATACCATCGGAAATCCCCAGATTCCAACCAACCTCAAATGTTACAGAACAAAGTGACTTTAGTGGGAAGAGGATGTTGATTGAGTGTGACAGTGAAGTGTACAACATTTGCACTAGCGCATAGCCCGCCCAAATGAATAAAATTTTAATTTAAACTAAACCCTTAATAATTGGTAGTAATTTGGACTTTCAACAAGACCCTTGCTAATTAATTTAAATTTCAATTCTTAGAAAAAAACCTGTCGAAATTCTAATTAGCTCGTGATGAATCCTTTCGGGTAACATATGGATTGGTTACAAACACCTGTGTTCAGTTTAAGTAATGATGCAGTGGAGACAAAACAATGTTGTCTCTGTCAAGTGACAACATATACAGTGAAATCATTAACAAATGGTTATTTATTACACAACGAGTTCATAGAAAGGGTATGAGTGTGTTTATAAAGGTGTTGATCATGTAAATGATAGAAATATATTTGTATTCAATACCTCAACGTGCTAGAAATTTTAACAACTGGATCGTTGATTCCCAAATTTATAAAAATATTTCGAAATAGCGTCAGTTTGGTGTCCAGCATATTAACATTCCTCATTATTTCATATACTTTAAAGGTATTTATTTTCTACAGGGGCTGCTTTTCATAAATTGTTGACGATGGAACAAAACCGCTTCAATAGGACCAAAATTATTAATCTCATAAAAATAACATCAGTTGAGATCAAAAGTGTAGTCCATAGTTTCCGAAAAACAATGAAATCTTGCTTCAATATTTTGGCAGAACTGAGTACATTTTAATTATTGAAAACGACATTCTATACAGTAATTTGTCCGAAAGTTATTTATACTCCTGCGCTAAAAATAGTAACAAAGACACACTAACTAATTAAAAAGCACTTTTCAATACATATTTATAATTAGATACAGTAGATCTGCGTCATGAATGAAGTGGCATCTTACAGCTGTTCATCCTCCGTAGTCCATGGGTAAGTATCGAGGATAACAGCTGTTTTGTACTATCAGGACTCGTCAGTGGTGCTGAGGGCATGCAACTTAGGAGGTGGCTAGTGAGGAAAATCAAAATTTATCAAAAGAAGTGTCAACATTAAGATGTTTAGGTCAACAAGCCCCATATTTTAAAAAAAACCGCATTTTTAATATATTCGATAATTCCCGAAGAACGCCAAGTACATGTGTATAAAGCGGCATTGTGATTACTTTAGATATAGGTATAACACACTGATAACACATTAACACAATCAATAACGACCCGCTGATGAATTACTTTGTTTTTGTGGTTAAATTTTGCGGATTTTTCTAAAGCTTGTGAGTTGAAACAGAAAGGATTTTCCGTAGAAATCATAAACCGAACTTTGGTTCTCTTTATTGATTTTGTTTTCATGTGATCTATTTTTAGAATTTTTATGCCAACCTCAAAATATTAGAAACCTCGCAAACAGCAACCGCTACAGTATCTTACGTACAAGGAGGTAGGTATGAAAAAGCATTAAGTGACTGGAAATACCGATAATGTACCTAGCAGACCTAGAAATGTATATTCGATTTTCTGTGGGATTTCATCAGGCCACCATCTCATTGTAAGAGTATTACAATAAAAGGACCAATTTGTGAGTAGGTTACTGCCGATGAAGCTGAGTGTAAATTGTCTCTTCACCAACGTACAACAGATAAACGAATCTTTAAGTGTCGTAATGACCTGTTCTGATACTCATATTTCTCTCTGAGGGTCCCCACGTATCGGAAATGCACCGAAGAAACGGCACGCGCGATAGATTTCCGCATTAACGATGTCCTATATAATAAATGAGGATATTTCGTTTGGAAAGATTTTATTACCAACCATTCTGTAATTGTTTTTAGAGGTGTCCAGTGATGTGGAGTTTTTTTATTACCATATTTACATATATCCTTGGATTCGTGTCCATCCAAACCCCATTTTCCCAGACAGATTGCGAGCAAGGAGAATATGATACCATCAGCTCTTTTTTCCTGATTTCTGTCAGGGAGGATGGTATGAACGATATGGATGACCGGCCTTCAGAAAATGCCATAAATAACAAAATCTCATAACAGAAGCCACATATTGGAATTTCTCCTATAACGATCATTTTCGTTTTATCCCGGTTTGTTACGAGTTTTCTGAGGTTGATTGCATCCTAACGAAATATGTCAAAGCATATCAATTTAATGAATGATCATCTGGGGTGATGGCCTGTATTTGTAGGATATTTTCATCACTTTTTTGTCACATAGATAGTAAAGTGAATATATATAATTACAGTAATTACAATGTCTGTTTATCATGTAGGTCAGCCGAGTGTATATATGGTACATAAAACACCCAAGACTTAACACCAACACCCGTAATACAAGGAAGATATATGGTTACACACCAACACCCGTAACACAAGGAAGATATATGGTTACACACCAACACCCGTAACACAAGGAAGATATATGGTTACACACCAACACCCGTAACACAAGGAAGATATATAACAACACACCAACACCCGTAACACAAGGAAGGTATATAACTACACACCAACACCCGTAACACAAGGAAGGTATATAACTACACACCAACACCCGTAACACAAGGAAGATATATGGTTACACACCAACACCCGTAACACAAGGAAGATATATGGTTACACACCAACACCCGTAACACAAGGAAGATATATGGTTACACACCAACACCCGTAACACAAGGAAGATATATAACAACACACCAACACCCGTAACACAAGGAAGATATATAACAACACACCAACACCCGTAACACAAGGAAGGTATATAAGTACACACCAACACCCGTAACACAAGGAAGGTATATAACTACACACCAGCACTCGTAACACAAGGAAGGTATATAACTACACACCAACACCCGTAACACAAGGAAGATATATGGTTACACACCAACACCCATAACACAAGGAAGATATATGGTTACACACCAACACCCGTAACACAAGGACGATATATAACACCAACACACACACACCAACACCCATAACACAAGGAAGATATATGGTTACTCACAAGGAAGATATATGGTTACAACCAACACCCGTAACACAAGGAAGATATATAACAACACACCAACACCCGTAACACAAGGAAGATATATGGTTACACACCAACACCCGTAACACAAGGAAGGTATATAACAACACAGCAACACCCGTAAAACAAGGAAGGTATATAACAACACACCAACACCCGTACCACAAGGAAGATATACACCAACACACCAACACCCGTAACACAAGGAAGATATACACCAACACACCAACACCCGTAACACAAGGAAGGTATATAACAACACACCAACACCCGTAACACAAGGAAGGTATATAACTACACACCAACACCCGTAACACAAGGAAGATATATGGTTACACACCAACACCCGTAACACAAGGAAGGTATATAACTACACACCAGCACTCGTAACACAAGGAAGGTATATAACTACACACCAACACCCGTAACACAAGGAAGATATATGGTTACACACCAACACCCATAACACAAGGAAGATATATGGTTACTCACCAACACCCGTAACACAAGGACGATATATAACAACACACCAACACCCGTAACACAAGGAAGATATATGGTTACACACCAACACCCGTAACACAAGGAAGATATATAACAACACACCAACACCCGTAACACAAGGAAGGTATATAACTACACACCAACACCCGTAACACAAGGAAGGTATATGGTTACACACCAACACCCGTAACACAAGGAAGATATATGGTTACACACCAACACCCGTAACACAAGGAAGATATATGGTTACACCAACACCCGTAACACAAGGAAGATATATGGTTACACACCAACACCCGTAACACAAGGAAGGTATATAACAACACACCAACACCCATAACATAAGGAAGGTATATAACAACACACCAACACCCGTAACACAAGGAAGATATATAGTTACACCAACACCCGTAACACAAGGAAGATATATGGTTACACACCAACACCCGTAACACAAGGAAGATATATGGTTACACCAACACCCGTAACACAAGGAAGATATATGGTTACACACCAACACCCGTAACACAAGGAAGGTATATAACAACACACCAACACCCATAACACAAGGAAGGTATATAACAACACACCAACACCCGTAACACAAGGAAGATATATGACGATAACGGTAAATTTCCTCACAACTTGTAAATTAATTGAACCACATCTGCTGTGGAAATTCGATATGTTGGTAGATATGGTGTCTAAAGTCTATACGATATAGAAACTATAATTTGATGAAGAAACAAGTACTTATCATATACCCCGGCTTTGTTGTAGCCGTTAAACAGGACACTATATATAGATTAGTTTGAGCCTGCTTCGCTTCTCAGGTGTGACGTTGTCCCGTATTAAGTCAACGAATAACACCAGTCTTAAAATTTTATTGATGTCAGTTAACGCTGTGAGTTAATTTAAATTGATGTTCATTTGGTATCTGATATAGAAGACAGTGTCTAACGACTATTTACAGTTCTATGATGTTACATGTATCAACAGGGCTAACTGAAGATGCCTAGTCTAATGAATGCATTCATTATCTTTATGAAGTTGATGTTGTATCTATAAATGTAGAGACACGACATTAAACCGTAACAGGTTTTTATGGTATAGAAAGCAACGTTAACTAATAAATAAAGCTCTTTCATTTTTTACGTCAGTTTAAAAAAAAAATCATTAGTGTATATGTTCATAACGTGATGCATTTCCATCTTAACTAGTAGGCAGACCTGACCTGTCCTTATCAATATACAGAACATTCACGAAAGAGAGAACAGATAGGTTGGTGGCCATAGTAATAGATAGAAAAGTAATTTCCTCCAGTCTGTTGATATTGCTAATGTACTGTTGCAGAATGGCGGTCTCTGCCAAGCTGTATACAATACACCACAGAGGTCTAAAGAGCCGTGTGAAATCTCATTTGTCCAAACGTACAGAAGCTGTCGATTGACGATGACCAAACACGCTTGTAACAGGAATTTACCATTTGCCTGTAACACATTTTTACCGTCTCGTTGAATGCATGTTTATTGATATAGTGTTGGAATTTTCCTGTACCATTAAATACTTGATAAGTCGTCTCCCAGCCTGTTCAATAAAACACTCCTGTGTACTCTAGATTTCTAGATTTTCACACGAAGGAAAACCATCTCCGTTACGACATGCCGAGATGATAATTCCATTGATACAAATTATTTCACAATAAACCCAACTGTTTCACTAATATTCGTACAGATTGACTGTTTTAATTGCGTGAGGTGTGCATGGTGGCAAAACTCTTCACAACATTAAATACCCTAGTGGAAGTGATTCCGTGGTGTTTGAATTCCTATAGAAATAGTCGTTAATAGTTATCAAGCTTGTTAGTACTCGTGTTATCGGTAATAAAATACCTTCAGTTTGTCTATTGTGTTTAATCGAACACAATATCTAACTACAGAGAATATCACGTTATGTAATACATTAGAACTGAAAGCGGTTACACAACGAGTGTTTGGTGTATAGAGACTATCACGTGATGTAACACTGTTACTGTGTATTAGAATTAATTAAACCATAACACCCCCTTACTGTGTATTAGAATTACTTAAACCATAACACCTCCTTACTGTGTATTATAATTACTTAAACCATAACACCTCCTTACTGTGTATTATAATTACTTAAACCATAACACCTCCTTACTGTGTATTATAATTACTTAAACCATAACACATACCTACTGTGTATTATAATTACTTAAACCATAACACATACCTACTGTGTATTATAATTACTTAAACCATAACACATACCTACTGTGTATTATAATTACTTAAACAATAACACTTACCTACTGTGTATTATAATTACTTAAACAATAACACTTCCCTACTGTGTATTATAATTACTTAAACAATAACACCTCCTTACTGTGTATTATAATTACTTAAACAATAACACTTCCCTACTGTGTATTATAATTACTTAAACAATAACACTTACCTACTGCCTGTTAGAATTACTTAAACCAATAAAATTCCCGATTTTATTTCTAGATATGAAGTCCATGTTTTATAAGTTGTAATGGACGAGTATTGTCTATACCTTGAGTTTAAAACGCTAGTATGCTTCACCACAGTCTGAAGTATCTGCGGAGTCGGTTAAGCAGCACTATTTACCTGTCTTTTTAAGGCAATAAGTTCACAGTCAGGATTCTAGTGTCCCTTGGTTTACATCCCAAGTTCTATGGTACCTAAGTTCACAGTCAGGATTCTAGTGTCCCTTGATTTACATCCCGAGTCCTCTGGTACCTAAGTTCACAGTCAGGATTCTAGTGTCCCTTGGTTTACATCCCGAGTTTTAGGGTACCTAAGTTCACAGTCAGGATTCTAGTGTCCCTTGGTTTACATCCCGAGTTCTATGGTACCTAAGTTCACAGTCAGGATTCTAGTGTCCCTTGGTTTACATCCCGAGTTTTAGGGTACCTAAGTTCACAGTCAGGATTCTAGTGTCCCTTGGTTTACATCCCGAGTTTTAGGGTACCTAAGTTCACAGTCAGGATTCTAGTGTCCCTTGGTTTACATCCCGATTTTTACGCTACCTAAGTTCACAGTCAGGATTCTAGTGTCCCTTGGTTTACATCCCGAGTTTTAGGGTACCTAAGTTAACCGTGAGGATGCTATTGTCCCTTGGTTTACATCCCGAGTTTTATGGTACTTAAGTTCACAGTCAGGATTCTAGTGTCCCTTGGTTTACATCCCGAGTTTTAGGGTACCTGAGTTCACACCCAGGATTCTAGTGTCCCTTGGTTTACATCCCGAGTTTTAGGGTACCTAAGTTCACAGTCAGGATTCTAGTGTCCCTTGGTTTACATCCCGAGTTTTAGGGTACCTAATTTAGTTCCACATCCCGAGTTCTATGGTACCTAAGTTCACAGTCAGGATTCTAGTGTCCCTTGGTTTACATCCCGAGTTTTAGGGTACCTAAGTTCACAGTCAGGATTCTAGTGTCCCTTGGTTTACATCCCGAGTTTTAGGGTACCTAAGTTCACAGTCAGGATTCTAGTGTCCCTTGGTTTACATCCCGAGTTTTAGGGTACCTAAGTTCACAGTCAGGATTCTAGTGTCCCTTGGTTTACATCCCGAGTTTTAGGGTACCTAAGTTCACAGTCAGGATTCTAGTGTCCCTTGGTTTACATCCCGAGTTTTAGGGTACCTAAGTTCACAGTCAGGATTCTAGTGTCCCTTGGTTTACATCCCGAGTTTTAGGCTACCTAAGTTCACAGTCAGGATTCTAGTGTCCCTTGGTATAGATCCAGAGGTCTATGGTACCTCAGGTCAAAGTCAGGATTCTAGTGTCCCTTGGTATACATCCCGAGTTTTAGGCTACCTAAGTTCACAGTCAGGATTCTAGTGTCCCTTGGTTTACATCCCGAGTTTTAGGCTACCTAAGTTCACAGTCAGGATTCTAGTGTCCCTTGGTTTACATCCCGAGTTTTAGGGTACCTAATTTAGTTCCACATCCCGAGTTCTGTGGTACCTAAGTTCACAGTCAGGATTCTAGTGTCCCTTGGTTTACATCCCGAGTTTTAGGGTACCTAAGTTCACAGTCAGGATTCCACATCCCTTGGTTTACATCCCGAGTTCTTAGGGTACCTAAGTTCACAGTCAGGATTCTAGTGTCCCTTGGTTTACATCCCGAGTTTTAGGGTACCTAACAGTCAGGATTCTAGTTCCCTTGGTTTACATCCCGTTTTAGGGTACCTTTCACAGTCAGGATGTAGTGTCCCTTGGTTTACATCCCGAGTTTTAGGGTACCTAAGTTCACAGTCAGGATTCTAGTGTCCCTTGGTTTACATCCCGAGTTTTAGGGTACCTAAGTTCACAGTCAGGATTCTAGTGTCCCTTGGTTTACATCCCGAGTTTTAGGGTACCTAAGATCACAACCAGGATTCTAGTGTCCCTTGGTTTACATCCCGAGTTTTAGGGTACCTAAGTTCACAGTCAGGATTCTAGTGTCCCTTGGTTTACATCCCGAGTTTTAGGGTACCTAATTTCACAGTCAGGATTCTAGTGTCCCTTGGTTTACATCCCGAGTTTTAGGGTACCTAAGTTCACAGTCAGGATTCTAGTGTCCCTTGGTTTACATCCCGAGTTTTAGGGTACCTAAGTTCACAGTCAGGATTCTAGTGTCCCTTGGTTTACATCCCGAGTTTTAGGGTACCTAAGTTCACATCCCGAGTCAGGTACCTTTCACACCCAGGATCCCTTGGTTTACATCCCGAGTTTTAGGGTACCTAAGTTCACATCCCGTCACCTAAGTTCACAGTCAGGATTCTAGTGTCCCTTGGTTTACATCCCGAGTTTTAGGGTACCTAAGTTCACAGTCAGGATTCTAGTGTCCCTTGGTTTACATCCCGAGTTCTATGGTACCTAAGTTCACAGTCAGGATTCTAGTGTCCCTTGGTTTACATCCCGAGTTTTAGGGTACCTAAGTTCACAGTCAGGATTCTAGTGTCCCTTGGTTTACATCCCGAGTTTTAGGGTACCTAAGTTCACAGTCAGGATTCTAGTGTCCCTTGGTTTACATCCCGAGTTTTAGGGTACCTAAGTTCACAGTCAGGATTCTAGTGTCCCTTGGTTTACATCCCGAGTTTTAGGGTACCTGAGTTCACACCCAGGATTCTAGTGTCCCTTGGTTTACATCCCGACTTTTAGGGTACCTAAGTTAACCGTCAGGATGCTAGTGTCCCTTGGTTTACATCCCGAGTTTTAGGGTACCTAAGATCACAGCCAGGATTCTAGTGTCCCTTGGTATAGATCCAGAGGTCTATGGTACCTCAGGTCAAAGTCAGGATTCTAGTGTCCCTTGGTATACATCCCGAGTTTTAGGGTTCACAGTACCTCCCGAAGTTCACAGTCAGGATTCTAGTGTCCCTTGGTTTACATCCCGAGTTTCACAGTCAGGATTCTAGTGTCCCTTGGTTTACATCCCGGTACCTAAGTTCACAGTCCCGAGGATTCCTAGTGTCCCTTGGTTTACATCCCGAGTTTTAGGGTACCTAAGTTCACAGTCAGGATTCTAGTGTCCCTTGGTTTACATCCCGAGTTCTATGGTACCTAAGTTCACAGTCAGGATTCTAGTGTCCCTTGGTTTACATCCCGAGTTTTAGGGTACCTAATTTAGTTCCACATCCCGAGTTCTATGGTACCTAAGTTCACAGTCAGGATTCTAGTGTCCCTTGGTTTACATCCCGAGTTTTAGGGTACCTAAGTTAACCGTCAGGATGCTAGTGTCCCTTGGTTTACATCCCGATTTTTAGGGTACCTAAGTTCACAGTCAGGATTCTAGTGTCCCTTGGTTTACATCCCGAGTTTTAGGGTACCTAAGTTCACAGTCAGGATTCTAGTGTCCCTTGGTTTACATCCCGAGTTTTAGGGTACCTAAGTTCACAGTCAGGATTCTAGTGTCCCTTGGTTTACATCCCGAGTTTTAGGGTACCTAAGTTCACAGTCAGGATTCTAGTGTCCCTTGGTTTACATCCCGAGTTTTAGGGTACCTAAGTTCACAGTCAGGATTCTAGTGTCCCTTGGTTTACATCCCGAGTTTTAGGGTACCTAAGTTCACAGTCAGGATTCTAGTGTCCCTTGGTTTACATCCCGAGTTTTAGGGTACCTAAGTTCACAGTCAGGATTCTAGTGTCCCTTGGTTTACATCCCGAGTTTTAGGGTACCTAAGTTCTACATGTCCCTTGGTTTACATCCCGAGTTTTAGGGTACCTAAGTTCACAGTCAGGATTCTAGTGTCCCTTGGTTTACATCCCGAGTTTTAGGGTACCTAAGTTCACAGTCAGGATTCTAGTGTCCCTTGGTTTACATCCCGAGTTTTAGGGTACCTAAGTTCACAGTCAGGATTCTAGTGTCCCTTGGTTTACATCCCGAGTTTTAGGGTACCTAAGTTCACAGTCAGGATTCTAGTGTCCCTTGGTTTACATCCCGGGTTCTATGGTACATAAGTTCACCGTCAGGGTTCTAGTGTCCCTTGGTTTACATCCCGTGTTCTATGGTACCTAAGTTAACCGTCAGGATGCTAGTGTCCCTTGGTTTACATCCCGAGTTTTAGGGTACCTAAGTTCACAGTCAGGATTCTAGTGTCCCTTGGTTTACATCCCGAGTTTTAGGGTACCTAAGTTCACAGTCAGGATTCTAGTGTCCCTTGGTTTACATCCCGAGTTTTAGGGTACCTAAGTTCACAGTCAGGATTCTAGTGTCCCTTGGTTTACATCCCGAGTTTTAGGGTACCTCAGTTCACAGTCAGGATTCTAGTGTCCCTTGGTTTACATCCCGAGTTTTAGGGTACCTAAGTTCACAGTCAGGATTCTAGTGTCCCTTGGTTTACATCCCGAGTTTTAGGGTACCTAAGTTCACAGTCAGGATTCTAGTGTCCCTTGGTTTACATCCCGAGTTTTAGGGTACCTAAGTTCACAGTCAGGATTCTAGTGTCCCTTGGTTTACATCCCGAGTTTTAGGGTTCCTAAGTTCACCTAAGTTCACAGTCAGGATTCTAGTGTCCCTTGGTTTACATCCCGAGTTTTAGGGTACCTAAGTTCACAGTCAGGATTCTAGTGTCCCTTGGTTTACATCCCGAGTTTTAGGGTACCTAATTTAGTTCCACATCCCGAGTTCTATGGTACCTAAGTTCACAGTCAGGATTCTAGTGTCCCTTGGTTTACATCCCGAGTTTTAGGGTACCTAATTTAGTTCCACATCCCGAGTTCTATGGTACCTAAGTTCACACCCAGGATTCTAGTGTCCCTTGGTTTACATCCCGAGTTTTAGGGTACCTAATCTAGTTCCACATTTCGAGTTCTGTGGTACCTAAGTTAACACCCAGGATTCTAGTGTCCCTTGGTTTACATCCCGGGTTTTAGGGTACCTGAGTTCACAGTCAGGATTCTAGTGTCCCTTGGTTTACATCCCGAGTTTTAGGGTACCTAAGTTCACAGTCAGGATTCTAGTGTCCCTTGGTTTACATCCCGAGTTTTAGGGTACCTAAGTTCACAGTCAGGATTCTAGTGTCCCTTGGTTTACATCCCGAGTTTTAGGGTACCTAAGTTCACAGTCAGGATTCTAGTGTCCCTTGGTTTACATCCCGAGTTTTAGGGTACCTGAGTTCACAGTCAGGATTCTAGTGTCCCTTGGTTTACATCCCGAGTTTTAGGGTACCTAATTTAGTTCCACATCCCGAGTTCTGTGGTACCTAAGTTCACACCCAGGATTCTAGTGTCCCTTGGTTTACATCCCGGGTTTTAGGGTACCTAAGTTCCCAGTCAGGATTCTAGTGTCCCTTGGTTTACATCCCGAGTTTTAGGGTACCTAAGTTCACAGTCAGGATTCTAGTGTCCCTTGGTTTACATCCCGAGTTTTAGGGTACCTAAGTTCACAGTCAGGATTCTAGTGTCCCTTGGTTTACATCCCGAGTTTTAGGGTACCTAAGTTCACAGTCAGGATTCTAGTGTCCCTTGGTTTACATCCCGAGTTTTATGGTACCTAAGTTCACAGTCAGGATTCTAGTGTCCCTTGGTTTACATCCCGAGTTTTAGGGTACCTAATTTAGTTCCAAATCCCGAGTTTTAGGGTACCTGAGTTCACACCCAGGATTCTAGTGTCCCTTGGTTTACATCCTGTGTTTTAGGGTACCTAAGTTCACAGTCAGGATTCTAGTGTCCCTTGGTTTACATCCCGAGTTTTAGGGTACCTAAGTTCACAGTCAGGATTCTAGTGTCCCTTGGTTTACATCCCGAGTTTTAGGGTACCTAAGTTCACAGTCAGGATTCTAGTGTCCCTTGGTTTACATCCCGAGTTTTAGGGTACCTAAGTTCACAGTCAGGATTCTAGTGTCCCTTGGTTTACATCCCGAGTTTTAGGGTACCTAAGTTCACAGTCAGGATTCTAGTGTCCCTTGGTTTACATCCCGAGTTTTAGGGTACCTAAGTTCACAGTCAGGATTCTAGTGTCCCTTGGTTTACATCCCGAGTTTTAGGGTACCTAAGTTCACAGTCAGGATTCTAGTGTCCCTTGGTTTACATCCCGAGTTTTAGGGTACCTAAGTTCACAGTCAGGATTCTAGTGTCCCTTGGTTTACATCCCGAGTTTTAGGGTACCTAAGTTCACAGTCAGGATTCTAGTGTCCCTTGGTTTACATCCCGAGTTTTAGGGTACCTAAGTTCACAGTCAGGATTCTAGTGTCCCTTGGTTTACATCCCGAGTTTTAGGGTACCTAAGTTCACAGTCAGGATTCTAGTGTCCCTTGGTTTACATCCCGAGTTTTAGGGTACCTAAGTTCACAGTCAGGATTCTAGTGTCCCTTGGTTTACATCCCGAGTTTTAGGGTACCTAAGTTCACAGTCAGGATTCTAGTGTCCCTTGGTTTACATCCCGAGTTTTAGGGTACCTAAGTTCACACCCAGGATTCTAGTGTCCCTTGGTTTACATCCCGGATTTTAGGGTACCTAGTTTAGTTCCACATCCCGTGTTCTATGGTACCTAAGTTCACACCCAGGATTCTAGTGTCCCTTGGTTTACATCCCGGGTTTTAGGATACCTGAGTTCAAAGTCAGGATTCTAGTGTCCCTTGGTTTACATCCCGAGTTCTATGGTACCTAAGTTCACAGTCAGGATTCAAGTGTCCCTTGGTTTACATCCCGGGTTTTAGGGTACCTGAGTTCACAGTCAGGATTCTAGTGTCCCTTGGTTTACATCCCGAGTTTTAGGGTACCTAAGTTCACAGTCAGGATTCTAGTGTCCCTTGGTTTACATCCCGAGTTTTAGGCTACCTAAGTTCACAGAGTCCTAAGTTCACAGTCAGGATTCTAGTGTCCCTTGGTTTACATCCCGAGTTTTAGGGTACCTAAGTTCACAGTCAGGATTCTAGTGTCCCTTGGTTTACATCCCGAGTTTTAGGGTACCTAAGTTCACAGTCAGGATTCTAGTGTCCCTTGGTTTACATCCCGAGTTTTAGGGTACCTAAGTTCACAGTCAGGATTCTAGTGTCCCTTGGTTTACATCCCGAGTTTTAGGGTACCTAAGTTCACAGTCAGGATTCTAGTGTCCCTTGGTTTACATCCCGAGTTTTAGGGTACCTAAGTTCACAGTCAGGATTCTAGTGTCCCTTGGTTTACATCCCGAGTTTTAGGGTATCTAATTTAGTTCCACATCCCGAGTTCTATGGTACCTAAGTTCACGGTCAGTATTCTAGTGTCCCTTGGTTTACATCCCGAGTTCTAGGGTACCTAAGTTCACAGTCAGGATTCTAGTGTCCCTTGGTTTACATCCCGAGTTTTAGGGTACCTAAGTTCACAGTCAGGATTCTAGTGTCCCTTGGTTTACATCCCGAGTTTTAGGGTACCTAAGTTCACAGTCAGGATTCTAGTGTCCCTTGGTTTACATCCCGAGTTCTATGGTACCTAAGTTCACAGTCAGGATTCTAGTGTCCCTTGGTTTACATCCCGAGTTTTAGGGTACCTAAGTTCACAGTCAGGATTCTAGTGTCCCTTGGTTTACATCCCGATTTTTACGCTACCTAAGTTCACCGTCAGGATTCTAGTGTCCCTTGGTTTACATCCCGATTTTTAGGGTACCTAAGTTCACAGTTTTCTCTGTTTTATGTCCCCTTGGTAGTTCCTGTTGTAGGGTTTAAGTTCACATTTAGGATTCTAGTGTCCCTTGGTTTACATCCCGAGCATGGTACCTAAGTTCACAGTCAGGATTCTAGTGTCCATCCCGATTTTAGGGTACCTAAGTTCACAGTCAGGATAATTTGACGGGTTATAGTGTCCCTTGGTTAAAGCATCATGTTTTAGGGTACCTTAATTAACCATTTTATCGTCCAAGAATTCATACACATGTCCTTCGCACCTACTTTGTCGGAGGTGTGGATCTAATCGTTAGGGCCGGCGGATAATTACTTTAAAATTGAACATGTGCAGTCGAGTTGTTGTAATTGCGAACACAAAACAAATGGCTGACGGTGGCGGTTCGTCGATCTGCTGGAAGGGATTACCCACAAGATCACAAATATCTGAGTGAGTAAAGGAAGGAAGAACAAAATGAAAGGGCTAGTGTGCGACAGAAAGGCGATACAACAGTCACGGAAAGGTAGAAAACGGATAACAGAATCGCCTCACTTCAGACGAACGACGAAAGCTAGCTACTACTCTCGACAGCGATAAGTTAAAGCCACTATGTACAACGTTACAATCGCTACCATTCAGACACGAAGGCTGATATTAACAATGGCGGACAGGAGCCTGACAAAATGATAGGAATTTTCATTTTTTACATCGTGGTACAATTTTCTATGATTAAGGAATTTGAATTTTCACATCTTTATATCCTATATAGTAATGTAGGCTCCTTGTTACCACTCCACATAGGGAAATATGCATTTCTTTAACATCATTGAAACCAAGTTTGCATTTCAATTTCTATTTACACGACGCACGTGGTTGTAGGGTGGGGAATTCCCATGTTGTGCTGTCTTTGATGTCACGTGATATCTACAGGAGACTTTTTGAGGAGTGACGGACTATTCAAGTCCTGACGAATATAGACGGTGTTTACATATAATATGTATAATTTCTGTTCCATACTTCACCTCCGCCAGACACATATATTTGATGTTCCTTACTAGACATATCATTTGAAAAATAATAGCGTTGGCCGAAGGAATTTTTCATTTACGTTGACGGACTGACGTGATAAACAAACCTGCTGCCATTGTTTGTTCATATTGACTCGTTAAACCTCGACTTTCACGTAGGAAAAAAGATTGTAAAGAAAACAATAAGTTCATCTTTGCCCTCATTTCATCGAATTTAAGTTAAGATTATGTTGACATGTCGGTATGTTTTTCTAGATACAGATGTGATCAATTATATACGTAAATGATTTCCCACAAACATCCACAAATATTCCGAATAACGCGTAAGATGTACATATATAACACCCATCCAGACACCCAGTAACTGTACAGAACAAAGTCAACTAAGTGTATTACATTATCATCGAACACTTATATGTCTCAGTCGCCATGTTGCTTTCCTGTCAGATTTGTGTTTATGGGGTGAAACTTTCCTGGAATTTGATCTTTGTTATTCTCAAATCAATAGGAAAGTATCACCAAACATATTATCTGTATTATGAATTCTTCCCTAAAGATGAATTATATATTCTTGTTTGATACCAATGGATGACATCATACACCAGGACAGTTCTCTCATGACAAACCCACTAGAGGTACTGTAACAGTGAGTGTAAAACATCAGCCGCAAATTCATAGACCTCAGTTGGAGAAACAACCCACTGGTTTTAGAGGTAGGCGACCTTACTGAAGTACTTATTTTTAAAGTATGTCTGGCTGTGGAAGACGAAGTCATTCCCTTCGAGTAATTTTCAGAAAGGGGTAATTTTCTGAGAAAAGTGGTCTTTGCAGAGATATCGATGACTGTATAGAGACCGATAACTTCGGTATTTACTGTTTAACGAATGAATTTAAGAAAGGAAACGGGGGAAAAGGATTGTGCCATTCGCTAGCGATACTGTCGGCTTGACTTAGGCAGTAATGATGAAGTACTCATCGTTTGTGTCTTTCACCTGGTTTATTGCAGCTACCTAGTCGACAAAAGTACTACTAGTCTTGACTTACAGTCACTTTCTGTGATCAGCAATCAGCCCGGGAAGATATCTACTGTTGATGCCATCAAACGTTTATTAGGATAGGCCGGACGGCATTTAGTCTCGATGTATAATATTTCATTTTAACATTTTCATGGCTAAAAATCTTATGAGTTTTATATACAAATGTGTATATGTAACATGCAGCTCGTTTTGAAACATTTACACCACTGAACGGTGTCAAGCGAAAACTGTGTCGTTTGTTTAGAGGAATGTTCTCCGTTATGACGTCATGGTAATTGATCTGTCTTTCCCATTTCAATTTTTTGGCAATAGATTTAGCTTTAATATGGTCCATTAACTTTTAACATTTCAATTGAAAAACAAATAAATAAAAATAAATTGAATAAAATAAGTTTTCGTGTGGATTTCATAAGATATAAAGGATATGCTTCCATCTTTTGTTGGTTTGTTAAAGAGGCTTATCGAGGATCAGTATCATCTAGACGATTGATCTGAATAAAGTGTAGCGTGACTAACAAGTCAAACGTTTTCTTCACGTGGGTCATTTTGTCACGTGACAGACAATGATATAACAGACAGAAAACAGCACAATGGTTCCTTGTAACACACGCGGTAAGCTGCGTCATGTATTTTGGTATGTTTGAAATACATCTAATAACATAAATGTTTCCTTTTCTTAATTTTATAACGATCTTACCGGTGAATCGCACGTATGGGATGTCATCTGTCAACTGCAGACATTTTAGTGTAAACATGTTGGAAATTCCTAGATAAAGTCTATCTCCCTAACACTATGTCTTTATCCGTCGTGGAGCGATGACATAAAAGTAGGTCGACTATGCGATCACCCAGTACAGCTTTAAGGAATACATGGACCTCGTTTGTAAATAAAATCGTCACTGCGCCGTATATCTCATAATCTATCTTGTCATTCGGAGGGTACGAAGATGAATGACCAGTTTCTGGACGTCAGAGTTACATAAACACTGTCCACTGATGTATAAATCCAAGAAAACAATTGTAAAATTTCTTTGATATTAAAGAAAGTCTAATTCTTAATACGATTTGTCATTTCATTTTATAGCGAGCTTCGACGTCACCAATATGATGGTGACTGCGTCATAAATTATCGTACAACAATGTATTTCCATGGTGTGATATATCTTATGATACAGTTACGAAGTTTATTCTACAAGAAATTGTTAACTTAGATCAAATAGATTCATACAAATAACAAAAAAAATGAAATTTATGAAATTTTATCGACGGTTAAAGAGAAAATTATATATATTCTGGTATACCGATGAATTTGAGAACTGTTGTCATTAGTTACGGAAAGCAGAATCATGTTTTGTATGTCAAATTGTTGTAAATAACCCACGTGCGGCGGTTATTCTCTTTGCCAGGAATTCTTAAACGTCTGAACACATAGTTTAACAGCGGGTCATTAGGATGTATAGCAGAGGAATGAGGATGTCTCGCTTCTTTTCGTCCTGGACAGATAAATGATGATAACATTGCCAACAAACTTACTTCTAGACAAAATGGCATTATCGGGCAAGATGTATACCGACAAATGGATGTGACCTGGGCATGGCGAGTATCATTGTCTCCAGTGATTTGACAACCCAGACAAATCTTGTGGAACAAGATCACTATGTATTTTGGGACTTATTTACAATTGTGATTTTTCACGCGATCGTGGAAGGAAATAGTAACGAATGTACTGCAAGTAAATTGTGACAAATATCGATACACCGCTTCAAACTTACCAAGCCGGGATCAAATGAGCACAGACAGATTTTTCTTTGAACCCTTTTTTCAGACTTGGAGAAACATGAAAAGAAACATCCGATTTGAATGCTAGCATCAGCTTACAGTCTCATCTACATAAATCTGTCTGTAGTTCTGCTTTGTCCTGTAACGGTGTTATCTATAAATACTGGACACCATATTATATTTACACCAGTTGATTAACCAAATGACATAGTACTGTCACAGCTTAGGATCATTTTAGCCGATTACTCGAGATTAACACCGTCTGTAGATAACAGTGCAGATTTTTTATAGGCTAAGACGTCTATTTCCTAACTCCCTTTTAGAAATTGGAAAAAAAAGATTTATCAGTCCGGAAAACTATGTCTCTCTGATTGAATAGTAAGTCGTTGCGCGACAGGAAATTATTTTTTGGTCAGTTGTCTGGTGTGTTCACAGAATAGGTTACTTATGACGAATTTCTGATTGGGAAACTGTTCCAGCCACCTATCATTGGTCAGTATGGAGATTGACAAGGAGAAGCTACATGTAGCTTTTTTTATTCAGAATAGCTTGCAGGAAAAGCTGCAATAAATCAAAAACCCATTGCAATTTACAAAATGCTTTATTTCACATCAGAAAAATTTCCAAAACACCAAAACATTCCAATCTACTTTTTTCTGCAGATTATTAATGATAAAACTGAGGGAGAAATAGCGAATACCTTTGTTTATATGTTTACTGTTTATTTCAATTTGCCAAGAAAAAAAGAAGGGAAGCATCGCCATTCTGTGTCTATAAATATTTATGTATCACGTGATTATACAGGGAGGGATATTTTCGAAACGATTTTTACCATTCATTCAACAAAATAACTATATCAATTCAATTAAATGTCTGATTATATTTTTTTAAATATGTAGATGATGGCTTTATGAGTTTCGTTACAGTATCTCTTAATTTCAAAAATGATATTTTAAGGATTATGTTGATAGTTTTATACACACAGTCGTATTAAAGTCGTGACAATGATGCACGTATGCTGATATCTGTGATATGCTATCATACAATTATGTTGCAGGTGTATTTCCGGAAGTGTACAGGTGTATTTCCGGAAATGTATGGGTGAATTTCCGTAAGTGTACAGGTGTATTTCCGGAAGTGTATAGGTAACAAAAGATCACGTGTTGCAAGGTCCACACACACACGCACTTACTACCACCACCACCACCACATTCACACACACACACACACACACACACACACACACATACACACAATCACACACACCACAGCACACACACATTCACACCCACACAAACACGTACTACCGCCACCAACACCACCACACACACATCATCACCACAACATACACACTTAAAGCATGAGGGTGCGGGCATCATGTTCTTACATATATATATATATATATATATATACTTTAAACCTTCCCCAAATGATATGTGAAACACCGAGGTCATGAAATTGTATTTAAATCTGAAACGTACCGTAAGACATTTGTATCTTTCAAGAGCATTTCATTCTACTTTCTCTGGACTTTGGCACAATGATATTTGAAATGTGTTGGTCTACGATCCTCATGTGGTCCAGTCCCTCATGTACCATAAAATAATTACATTAGTTAATTTTCAGTTTTTGTTTTTTTAACAAATAAAACAACGTTTACGGGAAAACGGTGGACAGTGGAAAATTGATGAATGCGATAGTCCGCACGAGACCACGTCTCAGGTGACCTAGACTGATTGTGTATGTAGCAACGAAGGTGAACATCATATAAGGGACGAAAGAGATTAAGGATTAGGATAACGAATCTGCTGTCTACAACGTAATGGAATTTCCAATATTAAACGGTTTGGGGTTCGACTGGATGAATTGTCTCTCGTTGTCAGTGAAATCAGATAAGTGTGTGGTCACTCCAATCAACAAAGAATTCATCAATCTTGTTTACCTGTATAGTCTACAGCTGTGAATACGATGCTCCGGTTTCATGAATCTTCATTCACTTAAGGAATTTTCCTTAACTAAAACTGCCCATAGAAAACATTATATAACATCAGGAAATTTCCTTAACTAAAACTGCCCATAGAAAACATTACATAACATCAGGAAATTTCCTTCACTAAAGCTCTCCATAGAAAACATTACATAACATCAGGAAATTTCCTTAACTAAAACTGCCTATAGAAAACATTACATAACATCAGGAAATTTCCTTAACTAAAACTGACCATAGAAAACATTACATAACATCAGGAAATTTCCTTAACTAAAACTCTCCATAGAAAACATTACATAACATCAGGAAATTTCCTTAACTAAAGCTCTCCATAGAAAACATTACATAACATCAGGAAATTTCCTTAACTAAAGCTTATTACATAACATCAGGAAATTTCCTTAACTAAAGCTCTCCATAGAAAACATTACATAACATCAGGAAATTTCCTTAACTAAAACTGACTAGAAAACATTACATAACATCAGAAATTTCCTTACTAAAACTTACATAACATCAGGAAATTTCCTTAACTAAAACTGACCATAGAAAACATTACATAACATCAGGAAATTTCCTTAACTAAAACTGCCCATAGAAAACATTACATAACATCAGGAAATTTCCTTAACTAAAGCTCATTACATAACATCAGGAAATTTCCATAGAAAACATTACATAACATCAGGAAATTTCCTTAACTAAAACTGACCATAGAAAACATTACATAACATCAGGAAATTTCCTTAACTAAAACTGCCCATAGAAAACATTACATAACATCAGGAAATTTCCTTAACTAAAACTGACCATAGAAAACATTACATAACATCAGGAAATTTCCTTAACTAAAACTGCCCATAGAAAACATTACATAACATCAGGAAATTTCCTTAACTAAAGCTCTCCATAGAAAACATTACATACCATCAGGAAATTTCCTTAACTAAAACTGCCCATAGAAAACATTACATAACATCAGGAAATTTCCTTAACTAAAACTGCCCATAGAAAACATTACATGCCATCAGGAAATTTCCTTAACTAAAACTCTCCATAGAAAACATTACATAACATCAGGAAATTTCCTTAACTAAAACTGCCCATAGAAAACATTACATAACATCAGGAAATTTCCTTAACTAAAACTGCCCATAGAAAACATTACATAACATCAGGAAATTTCCTTAACTAAAACTGATAGAAAACATTACATAACATCAGGAAATTTCCTTAACTAAAACTGCCCATAGAAAACATTACATAACATCAGGAAATTTCCTTAACTAAAACTGCCCATAGAAAACATTACATAACATCAGGAAATTTCCTTAACTAAATCTGACCATAGAAAACATTACATAACATCAGGAAATTTCCTTAACTAAAACTGCCCATAGAAAACATTACATAACATCAGGAAATTTCCTTAACTAAAGCTCTCCATAGAAAACATTACATAACATCAGGAAATTTCCTTAACTAAAACTCTCCATAGAAAACATTACATAACATCAGGAAATTTCCTTAACTAAAACTGCCCATAGAAAACATTACATAACATCAGGAAATTTCCTTAACTAAAACTGCCCATAGAAAACATTACATAACATCAGGAAATTTCCTTAACTAAAACTGCTAGAAAACATTACATAACATCAGGAAATTTCCTTAACTAAAACTTAGAAAACATTACATAACATCAGGAAATTTCCTTAACTAAAACTGCCCATAGAAAACATTACATAACATCAGGAAATTTCCTTAACTAAAACTGCCCATAGAAAACATTACATAACATCAGGAAATTTCCTTAACTAAAACTGCCCATAGAAAACATTACATAACATCAGGAAATTTCCTTAACTAAAGCTCTCCATAGAAAACATTACATAACATCAGGAAATTTCCTTAACTAAAACTGCCCATAGAAAACATTACATAACATCAGGAAATTTCCTTAACTAAAACTGCCCATAGAAAACATTACATAACATCAGGAAATTTCCTTAACTAAAACTGACCATAGAAAACATTACATAACATCAGGAAATTTCCTTAACTAAAACTGCCCATAGAAAACATTACATAACATCAGGAAATTTCCTTAACTAAAGATAAAAACATTACATAACATCAGGAAATTTCCTTAACTAAAACTCTCCATAGAAAACATTACATAACATCAGGAAATTTCCTTAACTAAAACTGACCATAGAAAACATTACATAACATCAGGAAATTTCCTTAACTAAAACTCTCCATAGAAAACATTACATAACATCAGGAAATTTCCTTAACATTACATTACATAACATCAGGAAATTTCCTTAACTAAAACTGCCCATAGAAAACATTACATAACATCAGGAAATTTCCTTAACTAAAACTGTCCATAGAAAACATTACATAACATCAGGAAATTTCCTTAACTAAAACTCTCCATAGAAAACATTACATAACATCAGGAAATTTCCTTAACTAAAGCTCTCCATAGAAAACATTACATAACATCAGGAAATTTCCTTAACTAAAGCTCTCCATAGAAAACATTACATAACATCAGGAAATTTCCTTAACTAAAGCTCTCCATAGAAAACATTACATAACATCAGGAAATTTCCTTAACTAAAACTCTCCATAGAAAACATTACATAACATCAGGAAATTTCCTTAACTAAAACTCTCCATAGAAAACATTACATAACATCAGGAAATTTCCTTAACTAAAACTGACCATAGAAAACATTACATAACATCAGGAAATTTCCTTAACTAAAACTGACCATAGAAAACATTACATAACATCAGGAAATTTCCTTAAAAACATTACATAACATCAGGAAATTTCCTTAACTAAAACTGAGAAAACATTACATAACATCAGGAAATTTCCTTAACTAAAACTGATTTCCATAGAAAACATTACATAACATCAGGAAATTTCCTTAACTAAAACTGCCATTACATAACATAGAAAACATTACATAACATCAGGAAATTTCCTTAACTAAAACTCTCCATAGAAAACATTACATAACATCAGGAAATTTCCTTAACTAAAACTCTCCATAGAAAACATTACATAACATCATTTCCTTAACTAAAACTCTCCAAATTTCCTTAACTAAAACTCTCCATAGAAAACATTACATAACATCAGGAAATTTCCTTAACTAAAACTGACCATAGAAAACATTACATAACATCAGGAAATTTCCTTAACTAAAACTGACCATAGAAAACATTACATAACATCAGGAAATTTCCTTAACTAAAACTAATAGAAAACATTACATAACATCAGAAATTTCCTTACATTTACATAACATCAGGAAATTTCCTTAACTAAAACTGCCCATAGAAAACATTACATACCATCAGGAAATTTCCTTAACTAAAGCTCTCCATAGAAAACATTACATAACATCAGGAAATTTCCTTAACTAAAACTCTCCATAGAAAACATTACATAACATCAGGAAATTTCCTTAACTAAAACTGAATAAAAACATTACATAACATCAGGAAATTTCCTTAACTAAAACTGACCATAGAAAACATTACATAACATCAGGAAATTTCCTTAACTAAAACTGACCATAGAAAACATTACATAACATCAGGAAATTTCCTTAACTAAAACTGCCCATAGAAAACATTACATAACATCAGGAAATTTCCTTAACTAAAGCTCTCCATAGAAAACATTACATAACATCAGGAAATTTCCTTAACTAAAACTGACCATAGAAAACATTACATAACATCAGGAAATTTCCTTAACTAAAACTGACCATAGAAAACATTACATAACATCAGGAAATTTCCTTAACTAAAACTGCCTATAGAAAACATTACATAACATCAGGAAATTTCCTTAACTAAAGCTCTCCATAGAAAACATTACATAACATCAGGAAATTTCCTTAACTAAAACTGCCCATAGAAAACATTACATAACATCAGGAAATTTCCTTAACTAAAGCTCTCCATAGAAAACATTACATAACATCAGGAAATTTCCTTAAATAAAACTGCCCATAGAAAACATTACATAACATCAGGAAATTTCCTTAACTAAAACTCTCCATAGAAAACATTATATAACATCAGGAAATTTCCTTAACTAAAGCTCTCCATAGAAAACATTACATAACATCAGGAAATTTCCTTAACTAAAACTGCCCATAGAAAACATTACATAACATCAGGAAATTTCCTTAACTAAAGCTCTCCATAGAAAACATTACATAACATCAGGAAATTTCCTTAACTAAAACTCTCCATAGAAAACATTACATAACATCAGGAAATTTCCTTAACTAAAACTGCCCATAGAAAACATTACATAACATCAGGAAATTTCCTTAACTAAAGCTCTCCATAGAAAACATTACATAACATCAGGAAATTTCCTTAACTAAAGCTCTCCATAGAAAACATTACATAACATCAGGAAATTTCCTTAACTAAAGCTCTCCATAGAAAACATTACATAACATCAGGAAATTTCCTTAACTAAAACTGACCATAGAAAACATTACATAACATCAGGAAATTTCCTTAACTAAAGCTCTCCATAGAAAACATTACATAACATCAGGAAATTTCCTTAACTAAAACTCTCCATAGAAAACATTACATAACATCAGGAAATTTCCTTAACTAAAACTGCCCATAGAAAACATTACATAACATCAGGAAATTTCCTTAACTAAAACTGCCCATAGAAAACATTACATAACATCAGGAAATTTCCTTAACTAAAACTGACCATAGAAAACATTACATACCATCAGGAAATTTCCTTAACTAAAGCTCTCCATAGAAAACATTACATAACATCAGGAAATTTCCTTAACTAAAACTCTCCATAGAAAACATTACATAACATCAGGAAATTTCCTTAACTAAAACTGCCCATAGAAAACATTACATAACATCAGGAAATTTCCTTAACTAAAACTGCCCATAGAAAACATTACATAACATCAGGAAATTTCCTTAACTAAAGCTCTCCATAGAAAACATTACATAACATCAGGAAATTTCCTTAACTAAAACTGCCCATAGAAAACATTACATAACATCAGGAAATTTCCTTAACTAAAACTCTCCAGAGAAAACATTACATAACATCAGGAAATTTCCTTAACTAAAGCTCTCCATAGAAAACATTACATAACATCAGGAAATTTCCTTAACTAAAACTGCCCATAGAAAACATTATATAACATCAGGAAATTTCCTTAACTAAAGCTCTCCATAAAAACATTACATAACATCAGGAAATTTCCTTAACTAAAACTGACCATAGAAAACATTACATAACATCAGGAAATTTCCTTAACTAAAACTGCCCATAGAAAACATTACATAACATCAGGAAATTTCCTTAACTAAAACTGCCCATAGAAAACATTACATAACATCAGGAAATTTCCTTAACTAAAGCTCTCCATAGAAAACATTACATAACATCAGGAAATTTCCTTAACTAAAGCTCTCCATAGAAAACATTACATAACATCAGGAAATTTCCTTAACTAAAGCTCTCCATAGAAAACATTACATAACATCAGGAAATTTCCTTAACTAAAACTGCCCATAGAAAACATTACATAACATCAGGAAATTTCCTTAACTAAAACTGCCCATAGAAAACATTATATACCATCAGGAAATTTCCTTAACTAAAACTGCCCATAGAAAACATTACATAACATCAGGAAATTTCCTTAACTAAAACTGCCCATAGAAAACATTACATAACATCAGGAAATTTCCTTCACTAAAACTGACCATAGAAAACATTACATAACATCAGGAAATTTCCTTAACTAAAACTGCCCATAGAAAACATTACATAACATCAGGAAATTTTTAACTAAAACTGACCATAGAAAACATTACATAACATCAGGAAATTTCCTTCACTAAAGCTCTCCATAGAAAACATTACATAACATCAGGAAATTTCCTTAACTAAAACTGCCTATAGAAAACATTACATAACATCAGGAAATTTCCTTAACTAAAGCTCTCCATAGAAAACATTACATAACATCAGGAAATTTCCTTAACTAAAACTGCCCATAGAAAACATTACATAACATCAGGAAATTTCCTTAACTAAAACTGCCCATAGAAAACATTACATAACATCAGGAAATTTCCTTCACTAAAGCTCTCCATAGAAAACATTACATAAGTTATGGAAATTGCCTTAACTAGAAATTCCCCATAGCAAAGCATTACATAAGTTAAGGAATTTTCCTTAAAAGTTTTTCCTTTACTTACGTAATGCTTTTCTATGGTAGTTAGAATTCCCTTAAGTTAAGGAACGTTCAGGAGTCCATAAAATCTACAAATAGTTGATTAGTTTTCTTTCAAATGAAAACAACTGAAACAATAACATGGGTTAGATAATTAAATATTCAAAATAAATATCGACTCTAATCTAGTATTTATCAGACTTAATAACAGCTAGTTTGTTAAATAACTAACACGTTTTACCTATCAGATCTTCTTTACTGAAGCTGCACTTTGATATTCTGTTGTTTTTGTTCTCTCCTGTTGACATAGTATACACTCTTTCACCAAGCAATTAAAAAGTATCCATTACTTGCAGCATGTACCCAACGGACACGCCGGAAATTGGAAATTAGACAAAAACACCCCTAAATCAGCCATCACACTCTAGTAAATTTAAAACAAAGACATTTCCTCTTACCATTTACATAAGATAGACAGGTTGATGAGTGCTTTGGTGTAACACTTTTAACGTTAGACTCAAAGTGTTCTAATAGAAGATGGTCCTTTCAGCTGTTTTATACAACAAAGTTATATATCAAAGAAAGTATTGTGACGTCATAACTTAAAATGGCTACATTTCCCAATTTTTTTGGGTTTGAAAGAAGCTCTTCATATGTGTGGAGTTCGTGGTTGTGTATTTTCTACGGTGGTACATTTAAGACATGCAAAGAGTATGTTATTTTCATTATGATATTATTATCTCGAGCACTCGACTTATCTCGAGCGCTGGACATGTTTTCTTGCATTCCAACGCATACGTACATTACTTACCGTTGTAATAAGACGGGAGTAAGAAAACAAGGTAAACAGAGATGTCGAGCGCTCGAGATAACTAATACAAAAATAATATTGTGTTTGTCCTAAACGTACCACTGTAAATTTCTGTTGGATTGGGTGAAATTGGGCGACACATCGGGGGATAACTTTTTGTAACGATTTCAAATACGTCGATGTCTGTCTTTACTCGACAATCTGTAAACGTTGTTAATGTAAATATGTGATGTCAGCCCGGGAAGGAAAGTCTCTAGCTATACCTAGGATGAAATCTGTGATGTCAGCCCGGGAAGGAAAGTCTCTAGCTATACCTAGGATGAAATCTGTGATGTCAGCCCGGGAGAGAAAGTCACGGATAAATCTGTGTTGTCTTTCCGGGAAGAAAGTCTCTAGCTATACTGTGATGAAATCTGTGTTGTCTTTCCGGGAGAGAAAGTCTCTAGCTATACCTAGGATGAAATCTGTGATGTCAAAGGAAAGTCACGAGCTATTTCTGTGATGAAATCTGTGTTGTCTTTCCGGGAGAGAAAGTCTCTAGCTATACCTAGGATGAAATCTGTAATGTCTTTCCGGGAGAGAAAGTCTCTAGCTATACCTAGGATGAAATCTGTGATGTCAGCCCGGGAGAGAAAGTCTCTAGCTATACCTAGGATGAAATCTGTAATGTCTTTCCGGGAGAGAAAGTCTCTAGCTATACCTAGGATGAAATCTGTGATGTCAGCCCGGGAAGGAAAGTCACGAGCTATTTCTGTGATGAAATCTGTGTTGTCTTTCCGGGAGAGAAAGTCTCTAGCTATACCTAGGATGAAATATGTGATGTCAGCCCGGGAGAGAAAGTCTCTAGCTATACCTAGGATGAAATCTGTAATGTCTTTCCGGGAGAGAAAGTCTCTAGCTATACCTAGGATGAAATCTGTGATGTCAGCCCGGGAAGGAAAGTCTCTAGCTATACCTAGGATGAAATCTGTGATGTCAGCCCGGGAAGGAAAGTCTCTAGCTATACCTAGGATGAAATCTGTGATGTCAGCCCGGGAGGGAAAGTCTCTAGCTATACCTTGGATGAAATCTGTGATGTCTTTCCGGGAAGGAAAGTCCCTAGGTATACCTAGGATGAAATATGTGATGTCTCTCCGGGAGGGAAAGTCACTAATTATTTCTGGGATGAAATCTGTGATGTCTCTCTGGGAGGGAAAGTCTCAAGCTATACCTAGGATGAAATCTGTGATGTCAGCCCGGGAAGGAAAGTCTCTAGCTATACCTAGGATGAAATCTGTGATGTCAGCCCGGGAGGGAAAGTCTCTAGCTATACCTAGGATGAAATCTGTGATGTCAGCCCGGGAAGGAAAGTCTCTAGCTATTTCTGGGATGAATTCTGTGATGTCAGCCCGGGAGGGAAAGTCTCTAGCTATACCTAGGATGAAATCTGTGATGTCTTTCCGGGAAGGAAAGTCCCTAGGTATACCTAGGATGAAATATGTGATGTCTCTCCGGGAGGGAAAGTCACTAATTATTTCTGGGATGAAATCTGTGATGTCTCTCTGGGAGGGAAAGTCTCAAGCTATACCTAGGATGAAATCTGTGATGTCAGCCCGGGAAGGAAAGTCTCTAGCTATACCTAGGATGAAATCTGTGATGTCAGCCCGGGAGGGAAAGTCTCTAGCTATACCTAGGATGAAATCTGTGATGTCTCTCCGGAGGAGAAAGTCTCTAGCTTTACCTACGACGAAATCTGTGATGTCTCTCCGGGAGGGAAAGTCTGTAGCTATTCCTATAATGAAATCTGTGATGTCAGCCCGGGAGGGAAAGTCTCTAGCTATACCTAGGATGAAATCTGTGTTGTCTCTCCGGGAGAGAAAGTATCTAGCTATACCCAGGATGAAATATGTGATGTCTCTCCGGGAGAGAAAGTCTCTAGCTATACATAAGATGAAATCTGTGATGTTTCTCCGGAGGAGAAAGTCCCTAGCTATTTCTGGGATGAATATAAGACTGGGACCAGATTTTTAACCAGATGTTAACTCCATACCTGGTTGCCACACTCTAGATATGGTGTCATAATCCTTTTGTGCTTATTGGCTACATGATTTGCCGTATCGCGTCCATCATCATCATCTTCGCTTACCACAGACAACGATATTGAAAAGGTCAGTTTTCAATCGACATCAAAGGTCTTGTTGATTATAACCGATATATGGATATTAATTGCCCACTAATTAACAGTTTTTATTATACGAATGGTTTCACATTCACCTGGATTTGAAAAGGACATGATTTCTAAAAGACCTTTAGAACAGTTTCGCAATCACAGATGTTGAATGAAGCTCGTTGAAATTTCTATTACCTTCGAAAAGGCGTGTTCTGTTTTTTTTTTTGTTTTTTTACAAAGTTGTGCTCATCTATGTATTATTATAGAGAACAAACAAGAATGACCAAAAATGCAGTGTTCTCATTTGGGGAGGAGGGGTGGGGTGTGGGGATACAACATTAGCATGCTATCTGAGTATTGTGAGGTACAGACGCTAGAATTTGACAGGTTTACATGCTGTCATTTCTGTATGATGACACTATTTATAGCTTCTGTAAAAACGATACTAGTATGTACACGATGTCTGACACATGTATGTTTGTAGAAATGCTGATAAATCCAGATTTTTTTTAAACATTGTGATTGGTATCTCGAATGTTTATAAACTATATCCTGCACTTCTGGAATAAGATAGCTGTTCTATCTGTCGACAACAAACAAATAAACCGTCTGTCTGAGAACAAACATCTATCAAAATGGTTTCATAAAATATTTAAGCAGGAGAATAAATATTTATTTATCCAGCGGCAACTTTTGCTGAAACAGGAACATGCAGGCTATACACTTTTAACATAAAAGTCGTCACGATAGCAGGATAACGAAGAAATGAAGACATATTGCTTTACACTAGCAATCAGAAATTCCGTCTCTAAATATTCGTGATGTACGCAACATTGATTGAAATATTTATCACTGCACATGCGTTTTTTTTCCTTGAATAAAAATTTATCATAATAAATTAGCAAAAAATCATCAAATACCAATGAAAGGAGATGTAAATGATACCCACATCGTATTTAAAATTGGCAGTTCCTCCAGAATACGTATATGGGCTTCAAATGTTCGCGGATCTCGGTTTAATATGTCAAGGATGCTATCTCCAAACACAACAAAACATTAATGAAATTCTTGCAAAGCAAGGGGCTGTAGCATATATTTTACTCATCATAGTTTGGAATGGGGTGGATGGTTGGACAGGGGAGGGTAGTGAGCCGGGAATCTTAGCATATCTTAACCCCTGCAACAGAAACAGCAAAATATATCATGACGTCATCATGGAGACAACAGACATAGTTATGGATTGCCGTGAAGACTTAAGAAGGAAAAACCACGTTTTATTCTGTAGTAATCACTACGCAAAATAAAATAGTTAAAGAGGGTTTAAAATCTCAAACCATGTACACGTCATCGTGTCGTGTACTGCACCAATATTTGGAGATATAGCTATGTGGAAATATTTTGCTGTCAGCACATCTCAAAATCGTGTGTCGTTCGATTCATGTGTAGGTCCCCTATCACTATCTACATATAATGTACGTGTATAAAGTTACTGAAATAGTAACATGTGTAGGCCTATACCAATAATCACGTGACGCTTACCCAAAAGCGACACCCTTAACTTCCTAGTGTCCAGTTATCTGTAGGTCACGTATGGTCCCAAGATGCTTTATTCCGAATGTCTGATAGCCCGGAGGTCATATATTCTAGTGACCCTTTCGGCTGAACGCCCAATACCCTGAACTATTTGTCCCTTTTCGTTATGGTTAAATAATCAAAATAGTTGGCCGACTTTCAATATTTTGTTGATGCGGCAAAGCATCAATGGCACACCAACTACTGTAACACCGCCCATCATCACGGTAGGACAACAACAGTAAGCGGCGAAGTCGATATGTTTCTAACACCAATCATTAAATACATAAAGAAAAAACTTCGTGTATCAATATTTTTATTTGAAAATGTTAAATAATTCAAATGGGCACAACTAGGATCATTGGAGAACACACACATCAAGTTTGAGGAATATTCCTAAAGTTCTTCTCAAGAAATAGCGATTACTTTATTTGATAATTAAAACATATCCAAACCTCTCCAGAATCATTCGGCATAGTGGGAGATTTTCACCCGAACTTCCATATTCAAGAATATCATTTTACAACACACGAACTATTTCAGCTGTTATATTGCCAAATGGACACGTGGGTATAGATGGTGATATAATGAGGGAAGGAAGCAAATGACATTTCGTTTTTTTTTTTTTTTTTGTTTACTTAGAGTTAAATTAGTATACACTAGATAACATGTAGGGTTTCTATTTGTATCGCACGAAATCCTGTACAGGAGAAGTGTGGCTGGAGACTGGGGCCGCTGTCGGTTTATCAAGAGTGATGGATTTTACTTTAAGTGTCAAAAGTGTATCTGGAGTGTATAAGCCACATTAGTTGTGTCATGTTGGACCGGAAATCTGCAATAATATAAACTATATTTAGCTACATCTGCGTGACTGGCTAAGATCTCAATATAGGCGATAGAGACCTACACGGATTACGTGCACATTCTCGGTAAGTCTGCCTGGAGTACTACAAAATATACTTATAGAATTTATTTTATAATTATATGCACAATACGATATTGTTTTCATTAATATCATGTTAGTTATGTAACTGTCCGGTGCACTGTAAGGTCGGTGATTCTAACAAGAGTTTAATGGATGTTGACTTCGCATCCTCCACATATTATTACTGCTAATTTGTGATTGTTTGAAATTGTTTATTTATTTCGTCTATCACCACGTGAAGTCCACGGTCAATTTGTAAGTGAGATGTCACCTTGTAGTGACCGGTGGTTACCTCAGTGAACAGCGTGCAGGAGGCCTGTCGCGTGTCTTCCAGAGGAAATGGGACAAACTGTCTTATCCTTGAATACTCCACCGGCAGTACAGAGCGGTTCATTACCTAAACTTCCAAAGAGATGTACATCGTCTACTGTAGGAATCAAACCCTGAACCTCGAGTCTTTTGATACTGACCAATGAACTATTGCGATAGTTTAAATAATGACCCATTTTCAACATACTTGAAAGATTTTGTAGATGGGATTTTCGCGACGGTTTTGCAGAAACGAAAGGGGACAATATCATACAATTCCTCTTGTTCATAAAGCCAAACCGGGACTTACTAAAACCTGATGAATTATCTTACAAATCTATAAATATATACAAATATAGACAATGATCAGGATGTCAATTATTAGTTATCAAACAAAACAAATGTACAAAAATTATCATTAATAAACATCGAAAAAACACCAAACAAACAAAATAGACACAAAACAAAACCACCCCCCCCCCCCCCCCCCCAAAAAAAAAAAAAAAAAAAAAATTGCATTATGAACCGGTGGATTGATCAAGACAAGAAGTATTTCTATATGAAGTGATACATTGATATATAAGTAATCTTATAACAATAAGAAAATATATATAAAGGTGATTGTGAAAATGTCTAAAACATTTAAATTTCTGTAAAGCAAGAACGTACACATAATAACTGAACATTACTGAACCTATATGATAAAATACATCGACAATAAAGCTCTTTAGCCTAAGTGTAACATTTGCTTTCCCAATTTCCTTGTGGTTCCGTAACCTCGTGTGCCGGTACACGTGATGTGGTAGATTTAGGACTAATACTGATAATTCAAGTACTATGGTGACAAAGTGTTACTGAGTTATTTGTTATTTCATTTATCAACCAATCTTATGTTTGTGCATTCTAAATTTCGAGGATGACCGGAAGTAGTTTAGTGTTACGTGTTATTAGAAACGTTCATAGAGATGTTAGCTAGTGTCCACATTGATACATTGATCAAGATACCGAACCATATATGTGGTATTATGTTGCTCTAACAGTAAACGTCATTTATTGAATAGTACTAATGTCCCTCTACCCTAACACTACGTTACTACTGACGCTTACACTTCCGGAACTCTAGGTCTTATTCCCCTTGTACTCCTCCATGATTATTCGTGTAAATCTTTCTTTCGTTCATATTTTGCCCAAGTTTCGTATCATTGGAGTTTGAATTATGACCCTGATGACATGTCGGTATATTCTTTGTGGGTTTATTGAAGTTTTTTTCGAAAGCTATTTTTTGTGGTTTTACCATAAGAATACAACAAATGACATACGTTTTTCATATACATGGCGAAAAAACATCGATTTTATTGCAATGAAAATAACGTAAATTGGAACTGCTCGAAATAACATGGTTCTTAGTATATGCTGCCACACCGTCATTTCCGGTGGTTAGTTTAAGGCTGAAGAAATAAAGGTAATGTGGCTGTAGCGTATAATAACGCGAGTCCAGACTGACCTTCACCTTGGTGGTTGGCGCAGAGGTAATTCAGTGATTTTGCCTACCACAGAAAGATCGCTTGCATGCTTCCATTAATTAATTTATATATTTATATTTTTTCTCCGATTTACTCAACTCCTGACAACTGCTGCTAATGGTGCTCTCTCCCAGGTTTTTGTGTATAACTTCCTGCTTCAGATGTCGTATTGCGATCGAAGGCTTCCATGGATGTTTTCTCTGTGATGATTAGTCAGCCGATGATCTCCTCTGTGTCTATGTTATACCACCCCGGGGAATTTACACGCTCACTTTACTGTAGATCTCTCAGGCCTAATAGTATTTTGAATTTTGCTGCAGATTTTAATATTTGATGGCCTATGTTTGATGCCGATTGTGAATACTCACTCCCTACTCTGAATTTATATGCAACGTAGGCTATTTTGGATGAGATGGCTATTATTTACGGTACATTTTTAAAAATTTCTTTTGTGTGTACAGAAAAATTTAAAATGCTCCATTGCAACATTCAAATTTTCAGCTTTTTTGACTAGTTTCAATATTTCCGCTTATCATTCTATAGTTTTTGAGAAATGAAATTTATCACTATCTAGCGCGCAATCATAGATATATTTTAATGAGGTATATCGGAAATTTTTATTTCGGTTGTACCTAGTTACTTTTTAGGAAAATGTTGGTAGTGCCGGGTCAAATGACTCAATTATCTTGTCTGTCCGCTGTGTCTGACACTCAAAACCGAGGTCCTCTTTATAAAGAAAGACTGTGTCGACTTTTTTATGGTTCACAGTGAAATAATGTCGGTTACTCCGACAAAAGTGTCCACATGTGTGAGCTCGGTACCGTAGATCGGGTTCTAACCCTGCTCAACGGGTGACAGATCTGAACTACAGCTGGTCAACCGGGACCAATAATGTTGTGTAAGGTCTCACCTTTAACACAGTCTGTAGACGTTCTTTGGTCAGTACCCTATTCAATCATACAACTGACTTGAATTTACTTGATTTTCATGTTCTAAGGTCGATATTTTCGTCGTGTAAGGAAGTGTTTGCCTCAGTGTAAATACAATAACTTTTGTACTGTTTTCTCCGGGTAGTGCTAAGACTCGCTCTAACGCTCTGATTCTATCTGTACTTGTTGTTTGTCACACCAGATTCTATCCAAACCATGCATCTTTTAATGTACACCCTTTCCATCTAAATGATACCGACATTTCAATATACATTGTTTACCTTGTCGTCATTATGACCACAAGAGAAGAATATATATCGGAATATATCGGGACTTCAGGTATATTTACATCTGAATGATACCGACACCTCTTAGAAAATCACACGTATGTGATATAAAAAGTACGAGATATAATGCTTACTTTCCTAAACTTTCTTCACTCCTTTAGTAAAAATGAGTGAACTAATCACAATATGTTATTAATTAATAATTACACATATATAAGACTGTTTTCGTATTGCTGTAAGAGTGATTCATTACGTGACGTCATGCCCACATTGTAACCGAAAGCCTCCGGTAATTGTTAATCGGAATACTTAACAAGATAATATCAAGCGATCTCGTTTCAGCAAAATTTTAAGTTTGCTTTCTATGTTAAAATACGTACATATTGGACAGACACAACCAGTATAATTGTATAAAGGATATAAATATAAGTATAAAAAAAAAACTCCACCGTTCACAACGGTTCTCCGATATGTACTCCCTCACACCCTATAAAATGGTCGGTGGAAATATGATGCGAGACATGAGAAAATGTAATCAAATTACATGTATTTTAATCCTGCCGCTAAACTTTAGATCTCCATAAGGACTCCCGTAAAGTATTTACATACTTAACAATAACGGACATACCAGTAGCGCGAGTCAGTGTGACTTTACATCACACTATGCTGTACGGGGACATTCATATAGCTGGTTATACACTGAATTTTCCAGTTATAAAAGGACATTGTTTCTGTCGGTACTATCGCTGTCTCTGATCTTGACGTTGCGTTTTTTTACTATTTTCCCCGCTACTGCAGTTGCTACTGTTTTTGTTGTTACCTACTGCTGTTGCTACTGTATTTGTTGTTTCTACTTGTGTTGCTACTGTATTTGTTGTTTCTACTGATGTTGCTACTGTTTTTGTTGTTACCTACTGCTGTTGCTGCTATTTTTGTTGTTTCTACTGATGTTGCTACTGTTTTTGTTGTTACCTACTGCTGTTGCTGCTATTTTTGTTGTTTCTACTGCTGTTGCTACTGTATTTGTTGTTTCCACTGCTGTTGCTACTGTTTTTGTTGTTTCCACTGATGTTGCTACTGTTTTTGTTGTTTCTACTGATGTTGCTACTGTTTTTGTTGTTACCTACTGATGTTGCTACTGTTTTTGTTGTTTCTACTGCTGTTGCTGCTGTTTTTGTTGTTTCTACTGCTGTTGCTACTGTTTTTGCTGTTTCTACTTCTGTTGCTACTGTATTTGTTGTTTCCATTTGTGTTGCTACTGTTTTTGTTGTTACCTACTGCTGTTGCTACTTTTTTTGTTGTTACCTACTGCTGTTGCTACTCTTTTTGTTGTTACCTACTGCGGTTGCTGCTGTTTTTGTTGTTTCTACTTGTGTTGCTACTGTTTTTGTTGTTTCTACTTGTGTTGCTACTGTTTTTGTTGTTTCTACTGATGTTGCTACTGTTTTTATTGTTACCTACTGCTGTTGCTACTGTTTTTGTTGTTTCTACTGCTGTTGCTACGGTTTTTGTTGTTTCTACTGCTGTTGCTACTGTATTTGTTGTTTCCACTGCTGTTGCTACTGTTTTTGTTGTTTCTACTTGTGTTGCTACTATTTTTGTTGTTTCTGCTTGTGTAGCTACTGTTTTTGTTGTTTCTACTGCTGTTGCTACTGTTTTTGTTGTTTCTACTTGTGTTGCTACTGTTTTTGTTGTTTCTACTTGTGTTGCTACTGTTTTTGTTGTTTCTACTTGTGTAGCTACTGTTTTTGTTGTTTCTACTGCTGTTGCTATTGTTTTTGTTGTTTCTACTGCTGTTGCTACTGTTTTTGGTGTTTCTACTGCTGTTGCTACTGTTTTTGTTGTTCCTACTGCTGTTGCTACTGATGTTTGTTCCTTTTGCCGCTACTGTTATGGCTATTTCCTTTTTTTCTCTTGCTAGTTATTGCTGCTGTTGATGCTGGAGTTGCTAGTGTTTTTAATATATTTGTTGCTTGCTGCTTCTGTTGGTTACGTTGCTAGAGGTTTTACCCTGTTTGTTGTCACTGAAGTTGTTAATGTTTTTACACTGGTTTTGTTGCAGTTGTTAGTATTTTTACCCGAGTTGTAACCCTAGTGTGTTTTTGCCTTTGTTGTTTGTGTTGCTGTTGTTGCGTGAGTTGCTATGTTTTGCCTTTGTTGTTTGTGTTGCTGTTGTTGCGTGCGTTGCTGTTTTGATTCTGCTGTTTTCTCTATTTTGCCTTTATTGGTATTAAATAAGTAAAGTTACATTTTCTCTGTACGTTGTATAATTCCCAATAACAACCACGATGTCAATTTCCTTCTGTGTTATAGCGTTGCATGTTCGTTAACATTAAGTCAATGATAAAAAGTCTGGCTCCTGTTAGCCATTTTGGTAAAAGTCAGACTATGCCTTGTACAAGAAACATTCCGACAATGAAGATTGATATTGGGTGTATACTAGTGAAATTAAATGTTAATACAAAGGCGGAACTTTAATCAGGCTAAATCATCTTTAATACGTACAAGTTAACATTCTGGCTGTATACTACCAACAGTTATGTGTTTGTAACACGCAAAGATCTGAACAATTTGTGCAGTGTATATACACCAGGGAGTGTCGCTGTCGGACCTGTCGGGAATAGCTAACACCTTTTTGGTAGGATTAGTAGATATATCTCTATTGTTCTGTGTGTCTGTACAGGGTAGGATTAGTAGATATATCTCTATTGTTCTGTGTGTCTGTACAGGGTAGGATTAGTAGATATATCTCTATAGTTCTGTGTGTCTGTACAGGGTAGGATTAGTAGATATATCTCTATTGTTCTGTGTGTCTGTACAGGGTAGGATTAGTAGATATATCTCTATTTTTCTGTGTGTCTGTACAGGGTAGGATTAGTAGATATATCTCTATAGTTCTGTGTGTCTGTACAGGGTAGGATTAGTAGATATATCTCTATTGTTCTGTGTGTCTGTACAGGATAGGATTAGTAGATATATCTCTATTGTTCTGTGTGTCTGTACAGGGTAGGATTAGTAGATATATCTCTATTTTTCTGTGTGTCTGTACAGGGTAGGATTAGTATATATCTGTGTGTCTGTATTGATATATCTCTATTGTTCTGTGTGTCTGTACAGGGTAGGATTAGTAGATATATCTCTATTGTTCTGTGTGTCTGTACAGGGTAGGATTAGTAGATATATCTCTATTGTTCTGTGTGTCTGTACAGGGTAGGATTAGTAGATATATCTCTATTGTTCTGTGTGTCTGTACAGGGTAGGATTAGTAGATATGTCTCTATTGTTCTGTGTGTCTGTACAGGATAGGATTAGTAGATATGTCTCTATTGTTCTGTGTGTCTGTACAGGGTAGGATTAGTAGATATATCTCTATTGTTCTGTGTGTCTGTACAGGGTAGGATTAGTAGATATATCTCTATTGTTCTGTGTGTCTGTACAGGGTAGGATTAGTAGATATATCTCTATTGTTCTGTGTGTCTGTACAGGGTAGGATTAGTAGATATATCTCTATTGTTCTGTGTGTCTGTACAGGATAGGATTAGTAGATATATCTCTATTGTTCTGTGTGTCTGTACAGGGTAGGATTAGTAGATATATCTCTATTGTTCTGTGTGTCTGTACAGGGTAGGATTAGTAGATATATCTCTATTGTTCTGTGTGTCTGTACAGGGTAGGATAATCTCTATAGTGTGTCTAGGATATAGATATATCTCTATTGTTCTGTGTGTCTGTACAGGGTAGGATTAGTAGATATATCTCTATTGTTCTGTGTGTCTGTACAGGGTAGGATTAGTAGATATATCTCTATTGTTCTGTGTGTCTGTACAGGGTAGGATTAGTAGATATATCTCTATAGATCTGTGTGTTTGTACAGGGTAGGATAAGTAGATATATCTCTATTGTTCTGTGTGTCTGTACAGGGTAGGATTAGTAGATATATCTCTATTGTTCTGTGTGTCTGTACAGGATAGGATTAGTAGATATATCTGTGTGTCTATTGTTCTGTGTGTCTGTACAGGGGATAGGTTCTGTGTGTCTGTATAGGATTAGTAGATATATCTCTATTGTTCTGTGTGTCTGTACAGGGTAGGATTAGTAGATATATCTCTATTGTTCTGTGTGTCTGTAGAGGGTAGGATTAGTAGAAATATCTCTATTGTTCTGTGTCTGTACAGGATAGGATTAGTAGATATATCTCTATTGTTCTGTGTGTCTGTACAGAGTAGGATTAGTAGATATATCTCTATTGTGTGTCTGTACTCTGTGTGTCTGTACAGGGTAGGATTAGTAGATATATCTCTATTGATTAGTAGATATATCTCTATTGTTCTGTGTGTCTGTATAGGGTAGGATTAGTAGATATATCTCTATTGTTCTGTGTGTCTGTACAGGGTAGGATTAGTAGATATATCTCTATTGTTCTGTGTGTCTGTATAGGGTAGGATTAGTAGATATATCTCTATTGTTCTGTGTGTCTGTACAGGGTAGGATTAGTAGATATATCTCTATTGTTCTGTGTGTCTGTACAGCGTCCGTACTTAAACAAACTGATTATTTTCTGATAGTATCATCACGAATTCAGCCATAGAGTGTCGTCAAACCCATCAATATAATATGTCAATAACTCATATTGTCCTCGAAACACATTAATATTACGTCAAAATTACCCATAGAGTATCGACAAAATCACATATTTAACGTGTCAAAATTCAACCATAGATTGTCATCAAACCTCACCAATGTACTGTGTCAAAATTCAACCATAGATTGTCATCAAACCTCACCAATGTACTGTGTCAAAATTCAACCATAGATTGTCATTAAACCTCACCAATATACTTTGTCAAAAACTAACCCATAGATTGCCATTAAACCTCACCAATATACTGTGTCAAAAACTAACCCATAGACAGTCATCAAACCTCACCAATATACTGTGTCAAAAACTAACCCATAGATTGTCATTAAACCTCACCAATATAGTGTGTCAAAAACTAACCCATAGATTGTCATCAAACCTCACCAATGTACTGTGTCAAAAACTAACCCATAGACAGTCATCAAACCTCACCAATATAGTGTGTAAAAAAATAACCCATAGATTGTCATTAAACCTCACCAATATAGTGTGTCAAAAACTAACCCATAGATTGCCATTAAACCTCACCAATATACTTTGTCAAAAACTAACCCATAGATTGCCATTAAACCTCACCAATATACTTTGTCTAAAACTAACCCATAGATTGCCATTAAACCTCACCAATGTACTGTGTCAAAAACTAACCCATAGACTGTCATCAAACCTCACCAATGTACTGTGTCAAAAAGTAACCCATAGATTGTCATTAAACCTCACCAATATATTGTGTAAATAAAATGTCGCCATGAACATACGTGTAGTTATAAACTCTACCAGGGTTTGTGTCGTCACAACTAACCCAAGAGTCAACATAAACTAAACGTGCCGTCATAGTCTCATCTAAAAAATGTCATAAACTCACCTGTAGACTGTCGGTAAAAAATTACCTATAAAATTTGTCAAAAGCGCAGCGATTGAGTGTCGTCACAAACTAACCCATACAGTGTGGTCATATCTCACCCATCCAGTCTCGTCAAAACATCACTCATCGTGTTCAGTGAAAATTTACCCCGATACATATGGTGTCGCCACGAACTTACTCGTAGACTATCGTCAAAGATCCCCTGTGCAATGTTGTCAAAGTCTCGCCTATTTCTTGTCATCACATACTGTTCCAGACAAAGACGCAAATGCACCCTGTTAATATCTGACCAGTGCCGTGTGTTGTGTCGACGACTCAAACATGTAACAGTTGTATTTAAGAAGATACAAATATTTATATAAAATAAATTGAGATTTTAATTTCATTGTCTCTATAATATCAATAATAATACGGAAATTTATAAGAAATAAAGCTTTCTTTTTGTGCGTTAAAACAATACTTTAATAAGTTTTTTCTTACAAAACGAAATCAAGTTTAGTTTGGATATAACTTTGTTTAACAATTTCTAGCAATGGTTTTGTTATGTTTTGTAGCTAAAATTTACTGTGTGGTGTGATCTGTTTATGTTGTGTGTATTGTGGAAGTAACACCCGCGATACTGTGAGTTGTTCCGTCGTGACAATTGTATTACAGTTCTATCCTAATGGTCGGGGCCTAATGCCTGTATTAGGTAACTATAGTTGTTGTGATAGGAGCCCTACTGTGTACGATAATTCTCTTGATTTTGGCCAAAGTCTAAATTCTTCTAACACTCTAGGTTCTCATTACTTCTTAAAAAATAAGATAACTGTCTTTCTATTTTTAAGGTTAGGCATTTCAGAATTTTTAGGTCCGTTATTCATCACTCTTCAAATATATTCCGTTAGCAGTAGGGGATACCGATCAACCTATATTTCTCCTTAACTAATCACGACTTTGTCCTCGTCAACAGATCATCAAATGACATTACAGCCAGTAACAGTACCGTCGGGACTGCTCAAACCTTCACATGTACCTGCTTCTAGGCGAACCTAGGTAGTAAAGGTCAATACAAAGCTCTCGACAACACCATCACATTAAGTCAGTGAGGTGGAAGTTCCAGTCTTTCTTTTAAGATTGGCCTTGAACACTCATGAACAGTCGTGAGGCATTGACGATACCCATAACACTGGTTAAGTATGGGCCGAAATTTGATTGCGTGGCCTTCGCCGTTTTATAACCACAAGCTTCAAGTGTTGCTTTGAATTACGATTTTGTTGACTGGTTTGTATTTTCATTAAGTTAAGTTTATAATGCCGTCTCTGAAAAAACAAACTTACAGCGTACTTTCATATTTGAGCTATGAAAAAAATTCTATGCCACTAGATAAACGAAAACTGTGTATTTCGACTTTTTAATATATAAGTTCTAACGCAAAATGATATATAAACATTTTTAGTAAATCCTCCTTTACAATGTATAATCTTCGATATTGACACGGTGAATCAGACAATCCGTTGCTCCAATCACAGTGAACGTTGGTGTGCCCAACTTCGCAGTAGGATTTGGTTCCCAAATATTCTCAATTGGAGAAAAATCTGGTGATACAGCATACCAAGGTACCAAGGTGATGTTCTGCTGCTGTAGATATGATCCAACAATACGTTGATAATGTTACGTTAGAATGAAGTGTGTGATGACGTATAATTTCGTCACGGTAGTGCCAACTGGTCATGTTGTCCTCCATGACAATCGAATGCCCCTCAACCGCACTCTGAATAAACCCGAAAATAACTGTTATTACATGTGTTTTCTCACCAAGGTGAAATCGGGACATATCTGAGAATAACACTTCAGAAAAGCCCCGTTGGTGACTCCTGCACCATGCTAATCTCGCAAGTCTGTTATGCTGGAGAAAAAAAAAATGGACAATAGCTGGACGTCGCAGCCGGATGTTGGTCTCTCGCTATCAGTTTCATACGGTTCTGGAACTTCTTCGACTAAGATCTGGAATGTTTCTTGTAGATCACAAAGAGAACTGGACCCGATGAAGTAAACGCGACGTCTGTGTATACGTACCTTGACGACGTGACGTCACAAGCGGCCGTTCTGTACTTTGGCGATCGCGGAATGTGTTCGTCTGCTAAAACAGATCCCTTTAAGCATGTATTGACGTGGACCCCAAAATGTCTGCTAAAACAGATCCCTTTAAGTATGTATTGACGTGGACCCAAAATGTCTGCTAAAACAGATCCCTTTAAGCATGTATTGACGTGGACCCCAAAATGTCTGCTAAAACAGATCCCTTTAAGCATGTATTGACGTGGACCCCAAAATGTCTGCTAAAACAGATCCCTTTAAGCATGTATTGACGTGGACCCCAAAATCTCTGCTAAAACAGATCCCTTTAAGCATGTATTGACGTGGACCCCAAAATGTCTGCTAAAACAGATCCCTTTAAGCATGTATTGACGTGGACCCCAAAATGTCTGCTAAAACAGATCCCTTTAAGTATGTATTGACGTGGACCCCAAAATGTCTGCTAAAACAGATCCCTTTAAGTATGTATTGACGTGGACCCCAAAATGTCTGCTAAAACAGATCCCTTTAAGCATGTATTGACGTGGACCCCAAAATGTCTGCTAAAACACATCCCTTTAAGCATGTATTGACGTGGACCCCAAAATCTCTGCTAAAACAGATCCCTTTAAGCATGTATTGACGTGGACCCCAAAATGTCTGCTAAAACAGATCCCTTTAAGCATGTATTGACGTGGACCCCAAAATGTCTGCTAAAACACATCCCTTTAAGCATGTATTGACGTGGACCCCAAAATGTCTGCTAAAACACATCCCTTTAAGCATGTATTGACGTGGACCCCAAAATGTCTGCTAAAACAGATCCCTTTAAGCATGTATTGACGTGGACCCCAAAATGTCTGCTAAAACAGATCCCTTTAAGCATGTATTGACGTGGACCCCAAAATGTCTGCTAAAACAGATCCCTTTAAGTATGTATTGACGTGGACCCCAAAATGTCTGCTAAAACAGATCCCTTTAAGCATGTATTGACGTGGACCCCAGAATGTCTGCTAAAACAGATCCCTTTAAGCATGTATTGACGTGGACCCCAAAATGTCTGCTAAAACAGATCCCTTTAAGCATGTATTGACGTGGACCCCAAAATGTCTGCTAAAACACATCCCTTTAAGCATGTATTGACGTGGACCCCAAAATGTCTGCTAAAACAGATCCCTTTAAGCATGTATTGACGTGGACCCCAAAATGTCTGCTAAAACAGATCCCTTTAAGCATGTATTGACGTGGACCCCAAAATGTCTGCTAAAACAGATCCCTTTAAGTATGTATTGACGTGGACCCCAAAATGTCTGCTAAAACAGATCCCTTTAAGTATGTATTGACGTGGACCCCAAAATGTCTGCTAAAACAGATCCCTTTAAGTATGTATTGACGTGGACCCCAAAATGTCCTGCCGCATATACCGACCATAAGCGTACCAACAACAAGCAAACGTTCATTTTCGCAGACACATTACATGTTCCCGCCAAAATTCTCTCCTGGAAAGCACATGTTCTGATACAGAGCATAGAATACTACGTATAAACGACCATTGAAGCGTAACGAAAGGAAGTTTTTCAGAATCAAATAGAAAGGAAAATTTACAGGATCCTTACACACTTTGAACGATCTGTGAAAAACGAAAATCAGGGCACACAGTTTCTTCTTTCCGTATATGTACGTGCGTAGGTTGTGCCGATATTGCTTCCATTCTGGGCAATATTTTTCCGAAATACTTGGCACGTTAGTGAACCGTGGGACTTTTGCAGTGTAAATGTCTTTGTATCGCGGGGATAATATCGCTTTGTAAGGTGGTTCTTTATCGTTAATGGTGTCAGAAGTGGAACAATAAAACCTGTCACTGTACTGTTGGTCTGACAAGTGTAACCCGAACGTTACCTGGCTTTAGTTGTTAGGAGTGTTAAGTACATTACACCTCTAGTTCGGCTCCACTTTCAATAACGTGATACAGAAGGACAAATATATCATGTCTTTTGGCAGGACTTTATTTTAAAAAAACCCATACGATTAATGTGAATAATTGATTATTGTTTCAAAATTAACTCGCATCCATCACAACATAAGATTGCTGAAAAACAGGTTAGCTCGCGGGGCATGTAGAAAACACACACACATATATATATATATATATATATATATATAACATTTAGTAGAAATTGTGTCAAGAAATAAGTAAAGTCCATAAAAGTGATTGTTAAGGGGATGAATGTTTATGGTCTATCTTACATAGTTAATCTTTCCTCTTCACCATTTAGTGTTGCTGTTGATTTTGTTTCTATAACTTCTGTTACAGAATTCGCCTCACCTTCCTAAAGCGACTAATTCACCGAAGAACAATTCCACTCCAGAAGTGATCGCTCACATTGTAAGTCACTGCTTTAATTCCTTTTTACTGACACATTTTAATCCGTGTTAACACGAGATATGAAGAAATCATTTACTTATCGCTGTCAGATAGTTTTGACAAACTATGATCCGATCATTTAGGCGTCATTGTTATGTCAACTGTTATATAAGATCCTTGTCTCTAGACTACAGAAATAATAAATAATATCAAGTTTTTAGAAGTATGGTCTCTTGTATATCTCTTCAAACTAAGGAGATGTCGGCATTGACTGTCCGTATTGGAATGTTATTCCATTCTTGGACGAGTGCATTTGCTAACTGGGGGAGGGTATTTGAGGGGTTACGGCGATTGCGAATTCTTCTGTCTAGTTCATCCCACAAATGCTCGATTGGGGACAAATCGGGGCTATATGGAGGCCAATCTATAGGAACAATGTTCTGTGTCGCAAGAAAGTCTCTACAGACTCTTGCAACGTGTGGTCTCGCGTTATCGTGCTGCAAGGTTAGATGATGCTGCCTAACAAACGGCACAACATGGGGCCTAAGGATCTCATCCCGATAGCGTACGGCCGTTAAATTCCCATTGACTATCACCAAAGGTGTCTTCAAACCATGGGAGATTCCCGCCCAAACCATAACTGATCCACCCCCAAATCGGTCATGCTCCAAAACACAGGCGTCAGCAAAACGTTCGCCTCGACGCCGGTACACACGTTGACGGCCATCTGCTCGAAATAACGTGAATCGAGATTCATCGGTGAAGAGCATGGACCTCCAACGTCTCATAGGAAAACGTCTGGGCATATGTGCCGTCAACCATTGCATACGACGTGGTCGACGTTGCGGTGTTAATGGTAAACCAACGTACTGTCGCCTTGCACGCAAATTAGCCTCACGCAGTCTGTTGATCACTGTTTGGGGATGAATCCGATGGTTATGATTACCAATCGTATTCCTTGCCGTTTCAGCAGCCGTTAACCTCCCGTTACGCAAGTGTGCCAGTCTAGCAACCCGGTCTTGACGTCGCGACGTTACGCGTGGAGGTCCTGATCTCGGCCGGTCATCGACTCTTCCTGTGGCGTTAAGACGTGAAACTAATCGACTAATAGTCGATTTGTGGACTCTGAAGTGTCGAGCGACGTGAAGTTGCGTGCTCCCTGCCATAAGCATCGCGATAGCACGTCCTCCATCAACCTGTGATAACCGTGGCATAATTGTAAAAGGAATTATTGTTTGCAAAAGTATTGGCGATGATGTGTCTCGATGTTAGTGATAAATTGATACTGGTTTGAATGAAAAAGAACGCATATGTTTGTACAGGCACGGTTTTTGATGTTTTTACCGCGCCGGATGTGCATAGGTTTCTCGTCACACCTGGTTGATTTTCAACATTGGCTAGGGTGATAGGCAGGGTGTACTTTTATTTCCGCGATTTTTATACAGCTATGTAAATTCAATACAAAATTAATAACAATTTTCCAAGTTGCGTTTTTTTTCGTTTCTGTATATATATATGAATTATATTCCTTCCCCGAAAACAGAAACGAACAAACAAACAAATACACAAACAAATCACAAAACTAACAACCCTTTCATTGTTACCAGGAAAATAATTATCATACAGTATTGACAACATTAAAATTAATGTCTAGATTTTCCCTTCGTTATTAACACCCTAACTGATCTCCAGTTAGGTTTCCTACAATGTTGACTTTCATTGATCTTTCCGACACATATATAACGCGACGTTTGATAAACATTACACTGTTTTTCTCTATTACACAACCTTTGGATCTGGAATGTTACTTATTTTGCCATCATCCTTCTGTTTTTGACGACCATATGATGCTATGTGTTATGTGATAACGTTATTTCTGTATTACAGTGTTGGTAATGTTTAGAGATAAATAGCGCCTAGTACCCGTATAGACGTCTTTGTTCGCTCTTGTTCAGTCTAAATTGTAAATGAAATAAGCTTGTTTTCTCAATGGTGAAAACATCACGATGTTTAAGTGCTTGAAGCAATAAGGGTGTGATTTACACAGAATCTATAATACAGACAGCTGGCATCTATATCACTGTCACTTCCGGAGTTGGCATTTCCACTGTCGACAATAGCAGTAGAACTCCTCAAGGTTACGGCTTGAAGTTATCTATGAGATATGGCGACCATACCCGATTCTCATATAGCTACTGAAGTATTACAGTGATGTACAACAGGAACAAGACGTTTGATCTTACAAGCTGTAGCAACCGGTCTGTCGTACGATCACCAGTCAGTCAACAAATACGATCAATGTTTCACGAAAAAATACCAGAAATTTGCTGACGTTTTAAATTATTGCGTTGGTTATGACATCGGTGGTTGAAATATTGATGAATGACGCGATCACATTGGAATGAGTTTGTCAAAAGGAAAAGAAATGTTTCAAAATTAAGTGAAAATATATTTCATCGAAGCATCTATTGGTTTGACAGAGCAGCTAAACACAAACCCATAAAGATAATTGAGTTTGTCATAGGAAGTCATATTTTGTGTTCAGAGGTAAGACTGTTATGTTTAAGGTCTAGGTGTGACATTGGTAGAATTTATATCCTCTACTGTACAACTCCCTACAGTGTTTGTCGTCGGTCCAAAATACCATGAATTATGACACTGTAAGTGTCGTTTGCTACTGCTGCACGCCGCTGTGAATTATGAAACGACAAATTCGTTTCGCCGCCATGCTGCTTCGACGCTATGAATACAATTTATTTTTGTGTAATTCTCCACACAGAAATGTTATAATTATGATGCAAATTCGTCGACCAAGACAACAAAGACTACTATTGCTTTAGATTAACTTCTAAGGAAAACAAAACTTCCTCGTTTACTAAAATGATATTTTAAAATCATCACATTATAAAATTAAAAATATATAAATGAAGTGTAAAATCCTAGTAGTGTTTACTATTGAGATATAAATCAGAAGGTTGTACATGTAGTTAACAGTAAGAAATGAATACCTGTTGACGCCTGAGGATTTTACATACCTCGACAAGCATTCAGAAAAGTTCTAACATCATCAGAGACGATCAACACTGTGTGTGACAGTTATCATAAGGGTTGTGTTTGTTTATCAGTATCAATGATACAGATTCTGAACTCCTGCTGACCTTGGTCACGCTTCGAGCTGGCTTCTCTGATCTGATCAACTTCTTTGAAGTCGGATCATTTTCCTTAGATAACTGATGTGATTATGGTCTTTAGCCAAATAAGGTATGTATGAAACAACATATGATTTCCCACAGTTGATGGTCATTTTGTCTCTGTTTCATGCAATTAGTTACCAAAGACCGATTCATATAGCTTGTTCCCGAAATTTATTAAAACATTTGATTTGATCGGATTCTATAACTAATGCCCAATAAACGTTTCCAAGAATATACATCATTTCTCGGCTTTTTCTCATTCAGGTAAAAGCGACTTTACGGAAATCCGCGTCTTTTTTAGCGGTATAGAATTGTTCTATCTTTTCAAGGTTTGGACCTTGGGGTTAATATCCTATAATTAATTTATCACGTGCTATCTTCACTTAACGCTTTCAAAACATACACGTCAGTCTCGAGAACAAATCATCAAGGCTTCACTGCATGACGTTTTCCTACTTTTACATTTTACCATATACAACACAGCGTGTCTATTTATGTGCATTATTTATCTTCAATACCGCGGAAAAAAACAGCTGAATGATGTAGTACAATTATTATCTGGGTCTACTGAGTCTAATTCCTTACCACATTCTAGGTGAATTATGTAATTACATTCAGACATAAACATACAGACCCTACTGTATCTAATTCTAGATGTCATACACTTACTTATAACATTCTAGGTAAATTATGTAATTACATTCAGACATAAACATACAGACCCTACTGTATCTAATTCTAGATGTCATACACTTACTTATAACATTCTAGGTGAATTATGTAATTACATTCAGACATAAACATACAGACCCTACTGTATCTAATTCTAGATGTCATACACTTACTTATAACATTCTAGGTAAATTATGTAATTACATTCAGACATAAACATACAGATCCTACTGTATCTAATTCTAGATGTCATACACTTACTTATAACATTCTAGGTAAATTATGTAATTACATTCAGACATAAACATACAGATCCTACTGTATATAATTCTAGATGTCATACACTTACTTATAACATTCTAGGTAAATTATGTAATTACATTCAGACATAAATATACAAATATATTCGCTATTGGCAACCAATTAGTCTCAGATCACTTTTTTAATGAACTAGAGAGATTAATAATATAATCCTGTGGTATTGAGTAGAAGTGATGATATGTGTAGATTTAGGAAATAATATCGTTTTTCATCTCACCACTCACGTGTACATTTCCAGTTTTCTCTTATTTTCTCTTATTTGATTTTGGTATAAAACAGTTTGAAAGCGATTCCTACCAGACGACATCACAATATGCTAGAATATCACGTCGCCTAATTCAAAATGGCGACGTCATGTTGTCAAGCGTGACGTCATAGTATCCGACGTAAATGCCCGTGTTGATATATAGGGTTAGGGTTAGGGATTTTTTTTTTTTTTTTGTTATTTTTTAACAGCGGTTTGTTTCATGTTTAGATAGATTTTCTATCCTTGCTTGCTTTTCCCTTAAAAACCTTACTAAATGAAAATTTAAAAATGAAAATAAAGGGTTCTGACACTAGCACTAGAGAAACAATGTTAGATATACAGTAGATCCATCACTGTTTTGACAGTCTAACGTCGTTAGAAATGGCATTCTGCTGGGAGCACGCCCCTTTTTGATCAATCGGAATTTCTCAATGACAGCAAGGTTTAAGTGTGCGGAGGTGTAGATATATTTTGTTTTCTTTTTCTACTTTATATGCAAAAGTTCCTTTGTTGCGTCTGTGTGATTTGTGAGCGATCTACACACATGACGAGTATTATTTTATTTGAACACAATAAACTTCTTATTAACCGAATTTCTCCACATTTTATCGTGTTTGGTACTGTAGACGGCCTTGATAATCAATCATATCGTTGCTGAGGAGTTAAGTTATATTTGGTTTCAATTCTTAATGTTGCATTTCTACGTATAATTGGAGTCTTTAAAATGTCGTCCTAACACTGTCGAGTCAGCATTTACGTCAATAACGTGACAGTTTAAATAAACTGGCAAATTTTGTAAATACAATCTCACTATCTCTTTAAATAAAAAGGAAAGTAGTCAGTGCAATAAGTTCAAATTCCTGATAATAGGTTGTTTTATACGGACAAAAGTCAATATCTTGCAGGTATTGTTTTGAATACCGTAAAACCAAACGCTTTGGTGAGACTTTAATTTCGTGAGTTGATTTTAAACATGATTTCCCCGGCGCTTGGTTTTTCTGAACAAAATATGCTTATTGTATTCATTAATACTGAATAAAGACACGTGATCTCGTTAAATAGTTTGTTTATCGGTAGACGTATCAATTCCCGAATAAAGAATATCCTAGATATATATATATATGAATAAAAATAACAATAGTAAAAACAAAAATGGGATAGTTAAAGACTTTAGCTGTACAAAAGTATGTGTGAAAGTTGTCCTTATCTGTCAGGAAGCACATTGTTCCCAGCGAACATTTAGTTGTTGAATGTAAGGACCGAGTCCTGTGCTGGAACATTTCAGGAAATGATAAATTTAATTTGTCATGAGACCAAATTTGCTTTAATGCAGTTCATGTTGAATTTGCATTAAGATAAATTCAATTACCGTCCAAGGAAATCGACCATCGTATGATGCAATCTTTAATTTATAATCAAACACATTAAAACACGGATCTTTTGTTTGCATTCCGGTCAAAAACTTCTCTTATAAATGTATCGGAAAATGTACTTGATGCTACCAATACTTACTGAATAGATATTTTTGATCACACCGAAAAAGAAAGCCATGAACGGAAATAAAAACGGAATGAATAGTCATTCCCAATATAAAAGGATTATCAGAATTCATTCAGCTAGAGAAGATATCGCAACCGGCACATTGCAACTGCCATGAAACATCACAAAGCGCTCTATGATAACCTGGTCCACTCTAAAGAAAACCATCAAGGGTTAACGTCAGGCAGCGCGTCATCAAATCGAACGCAAGAACTGTGAAGCATCTCCTGTTGCAGAAACTGGAAGGAGATTTGGGCCAGACTCAGTGAGCGCTAGAAAGACACTGAAACAGAAAAAAGGGCAGGAAATTCACTACATCGGACAAGAAACAACTTCAAGATAAAAAAAAAAGACACCAACAGATAACAGCAAAACCATATCAATCATTGCGACAATTACAAAATAGTGGAAAATACAAAATATGGAAATTAATTTTTCCTCTGCGACCGTTCAAGGAAGCCATCTGAATACTCAGCACTTGGCCGGAACTAAACAAGGCCGAGGGGACTCATTGACTCTCGCTATGAACAGGTTTTCAACAAAGCGTGGATCAATCGCTTTTCCTTGGATAGACCTAGTGTACATATGGAAGTAACATGTTTTAAGAGTAATCACATAAGCATCTCATCACATCACATCAGTGTACGTGATATTATATAGCAATTCGTATTCTGAATACCTCATGGAAACGTCACATTCAAATTTTAAGTGGTGTAATTTCAGAACATCAAACCAATAAACAGATTAAGAAGCAACATCACAATAAACTTAAGTTTGTCTTCTTTGAAGTTTTTTTTTAATATATCCACTACATCTCGCATCTGTTGGTAGATTTAGATGAAAAGCTGTCAGAATAATCACAATATCACAAAAGTTTTTATAAAATAAGTATATTTCTGATAAAGAGACAAGTCAATCTACTATATCTGATCCATTTTATAAATCAAATCAATAAGGCATGTTGAATTATTTGTTGTAACAGAAAATATCAGATATATTTACATCGAAAGAAAATACCATATGTGCAGATTTACAAATAAACCCAGGCTAGACCGACAAAACACATCTAATTTGATATTATATATATTGTTTGTAAATGTACACAGGGTTTAACACAATCATGAGTGATCGGGCGCAGTGGTAACACTTTCACTAACACATCCGTGGTTTGATTCTCAGAACGGACGTGACAAAGGTAAAGGTTATCAGCCCGACAATGTAGGTTTTTCTGATGTTCCAGTTTTCTTCTACAGTAACAACCCTCTGTTGCGCTTTCATCAGCGCCAGCAAGCTCGTTTCACAGTAGTTAGTGGTTGTCTCGCTGAACGTCATGCGGGAGGTCCACCGCATGGTATATAACAATAAGGGTAATGCACTTTCCCCAAAGTCACAACCACAACATCAGTGGTATATCCGCGATCTCAGAGAAATACATAAATATGAAAACTGCACTTATGAATTAAAAATTTCATATCGAAAACTAGGGAAGTGCGACCTTAAAAGATTGACTTTTTTACCGATAAGACGTAAAGTTAAGTTATATTACCGTTCCTGATCCCCTTTCTGAACCGGCTTAGAATATCTAAAACCATTTAATGGAATTGTGACAATGCTTTGAAGCTCATTCTTCCGTCATTCTTAGTTATAAAACCATTTTATATCGCATTTAAATACAATTCTACAATCATTTTATTACACACATGTGCGATTAATGGAAACCACTCTAAAATGACAAATTTGTCTGTCAGCAATAAATCAACATGTGTTTTAAATAATTAATTGGTTCTGCCTAATTTTTAATGTTTATCACTTTGATCGAGATTTCATGTCAAACTATTTTTCCGACATGAAAATTCGTGATGTGTCAGTTTTTTGTGCATATGATCAGATAAACAAGGTATTTGTTGTTCATATCATCAATACCAAACCCGGAAGGAATCAGTTTATTTTGAGTATATGATAAGGCAGCTGGCACGGGAACGCTGTACACTTACTATCTTCACACAGCCGACATGGGAACGCTGTACACTTACTATCTTCACACAGCCGACATGGGAACGCTGTACACTTACTATCTTCACACAGCCGACATAAGAACGCTGTACACACACTATCTTCACACAGCTGACATGGGAACGCTGTACACACACTATCTTCACACAGCTGACATGGGAACGCTGTACACTTACTATCTTCACACAGCTGGCATGGGAACGCTGTACACACACTATCTTCACACAGCTGAGCGGGTACGCTGTACACTTACTATCTTCACACAGCTGAGCGGGTACGCTGTACACTTACTATCTTCACACAGCTGGCATGGGAACGCTGCACACACACTATCTTCACACTGCTGAGCGGGTACGCTGTACACTCACTATCTTCACACAGCTGAGCGGGTACGCTGTACACTTACTATCTTCACACAGCCGACATGGGAACGCTGTACACACTATCTTCACACAGCTGACATGGGAACGCTGTACACTTACTATCTTCACACAGCTGAGCGGGTACGCTGTACACTTACTATCTTCACACAGCCGACATGGGAACGCTGTACACTTACTATCTTCACACAGCCGACATGGGAACGCTGTACACTTACTATCTTCACACAGCCGACATGGGAACTCTGTACACACTATCTTCACACAGCTGACATGGGAACGCTGTACACTTACTATCTTCACACAGCTGAGCGGGTACGCTGTACACTGACTATCTTCACACAGCTGGCATGGGAACGCTGTACACACACTATCTTCACACAGCTGACATGGGAACGCTGTACACACTATCTTCACACAGCTGGCATGGGAACGCTGTACACACACTATCTTCACACAGCTGACATGGGAACGCTGTACACACACTATCTTCACACAGCTGACATGGGAACGCTGTACACACACTATCTTCACACAGCTGACATGGGAACGCTGTACACACACTATCTTCACACAGCTGAGCGGGTACGCTGTACACTTACTATCTTCACACAGCTGAGCGGATACGCTGTACACTTACTATCTTCACAAAGCTGACATGGGAACGCTGTACACTCACTATCTTCACACAGCTGAGCGGGTACGCTGTACACTTACTACATTCACACAGCTGGCATGGGAACGCTGTACACTCACTATCTTCACACAGCTGGCATGGGAACGCTGTACACACACTATCTTCACACAGCTGACATGGGAACGCTGTACACACTATCTTCACACAGCTGACATGGGAACGCTGTACACTTACTATCTTCACACAGCTGAGCGGGTACGCTGTACACTCACTATCTTCACACAGCTGGCATGGGAACGCTGTACACACTATCTTCACACAGCTGACATGGGAACGCTGTACACTTACTATCTTCACACAGCTGAGCGGGTACGCTGTACACTTACTATATTCACACAGCTGGCATGGGAACGCTGTACACACACTATCTTCACACAGCTGAGCGGGTACGCTGTACACTCACTATCTTCACACAGCTGGCATGGGAACGCTGTACACACACTATCTTCACACAGCTGACATGGGAACGCTGTACACACACTATCTTCACACAGCTGACATGGGAACGCTGTACACACACTATCTTCACACAGCTGACATGGGAACGCTGTACACACTATCTTCACACAGCTGACATGGGAACGCTGTACACACTATCTTCACACAGCTGACATGGGAACGCTGTACACTTACTATCTTCACACAGCTGAGCGGATACGCTATACACTTACTATCTTCACACAGCTGGCATGGGAACGCTGTACACTTACTATCTTCACACAGCTGGCATGGGAACGCTGTACACTTACTGTTTTTTAGACAACTGACGTTGGAACGCTCATATTACAAATATTTTTATCACCAGTCCGTGTGAATTTTTTTTTATCTTGAATAAGAAATAGTGATGAATTACATTAGGGAGCGCGTGGTGTGAGATGGTATCACATCATATTTAATAATATCACTGTGTATTAAAATCAAACTATCGCCCGTCATTAATGATCAAACCAGACACTTGTCCATTAGTGTACACTGTAATTACGGTATATAACCATCATGTAGACGATTGTCCACATGATAATTACGATAAAAGCAAACAGTGTAAGATATCCCTACACATAAAGGTTTAGTGCTTTTTGGAAAATGTACATATTGGATAAGACCTTGACTGCAAACAGTTTAGTAGTAGCAATTATGGTATAAGGATAGTACGGTAGATCCAGGCAGAATCTAGACGTCGACAGGATGTTAGCCTTCTTAACTATGTAAATCGATTGTCTGTGTATTCACTGGTAAACTTCGCTGGTTAGACATATTCACTTTATCTTATATAATTCAAATAAATCATATCGGAATCGTAACAGAAGGTTAAATTAACCAACGTGAATGTTATGATACTTTAAGGACATATTCCAACTCTCGTCTCCCTTTCTTTACTATCACACGTGCTGAAATGTCATACGACGGTAATAGCAGGTAATCCTGGTTAAAACATAGGTAAAAGATACAAATAAATGAGCTTATGTATAATGACTGAAGTGCATTTATATCATTTATCACAATATAATCTGTCCGAGCTGTTTGTTATTACTGATTATCTGAACGGAGAGATTATCCTGTCATAAAAACGGGATGAAAATGTTTACATTGAAAGTCTTAAAAATACACTAATTACAATAGAAGTCCCTTTCTAATTTCGTATCTTTTTAAAATTATTTTAAACGTATATTGCTTTAATTTTTCAAGATATCAAGTGTAACATTTTTCGAAGAATTAACAGTAAACCAACATATTTTGACGAGTATTGACCATCACGATTTCATCTCAAAGGCTATTCCGCGGCGATCCAGCGATCAGGAATCTTTTCGTCTATGATCATTGAATTAGAAAGTAGACATACTTACAGCAATGTCGTTTTGGCTGTCCTCATACGTAAACATCGCGAAAAGTATTCGCTCTCGATAAATGGACAAAAAAGATACCAATTATGTCAATAGAATTATAACCCAAACTCGAATTCAATAAACTTGTGAACAAAAAAAAAAATGATTTACACAACCATTCCTCCAAAAAGTACTAGGGGAATAAGACCAGGTGTTTGGGAAGAGTAAACGTCTTTTGCCTCGTTTGTTAGTAATGCCCCAAACAAAGTATACCAGATTGGAACCATTAGACAAATCATTAATATTCTGGAATTGTTTTGTAACTATTTGTTCGTTTTAAAGATTAAGTAGCAATATAATTGGAACAACCGACGACAGATTCATTTTTGGTTAAACGAAGTGTGCATTAATGAATCATCTGAATAGTGCTGATGGAAGTATGGTTTGGCGACAAATTCTGATAAAGCACCAATATGTACGGTCATTACGGGAACATGGATATCAATTTGTCGGTACAACGATAGCAATCGAAGGATAGGTCATTACAGATAAAACGCGTCAATAGCTCTTTCTGCATGGCCTACAGGTCAAGACATTTCATTGTGATTTAAAGTCAGTGTTTAGAGTGACACAGAGATAAAAGTCAAAAGGTCCATGCCTGCTATTGTCTGGAATACCAATTCAAACAAAGTTTAATGTTTTTCTCCGACTACCCACAGATGCTATCGCTAACAAAATCAATACTTTCACTGTAAAATTGAGGGCGTGGTACATTCAAAGAAAAAATAGATAATTCGGTAATCGGATTGTGCTCAAAGGTATACTTTGTCGGTGCGTTTTTTTCCCAAGGAAAACAAATGTGAAGTAGTTCATGAAAACCAGATAAATGAACAGAAGTTGACATTTCTATTTTCAACAGTCATGATTTGTCTTCATGCACTGAATTGTACTTTTAAGATTTAATTCTAATTATTTAGATTAAATTGACATAAGCATAGATAAAAACAATAAGAATTTTGACAGCTTCCTTGCATCGTATTATCATATGAATTAAGCAATACCTGATACGTAGCTTTCCACGATCACACAACAGTTTGTTTTAAATACATAGTAAGTGAGAAGGGCTGAAACACGAATTATATCACAGCATGACTAAACCCTTATCAACCGTCAAATGATGAAAGTAATTGTGAATTACATATCTCAGGCAAGTAGTATTTTAACATCGTCATGTTTAGCTCGAGAATTTGTTTTTTCAGCATAACAAGTTGTAACAGACTCAGGAAGATGATATGAATATACAGAATGTAGACGACTGTCTGGTAGTATGGGTGCTCCGTTGGGGTCAAGATTCGATCAAACTGGCATTAATGGGTCACATATTTATCAGTAAATACTCACATGGAATCGAAAGTAAAACACGCTAAAGTAAAAGAATGACATATATTTATGATATGAGGTGGTTCGGTAGTAAATATAAACTATGAAAGTAAACAATGGTATATTGATATACATTCATAATGGGGTCTTATTCTCGTAGATTTGGGAGATGGTCTGACAGCACAACGTAATGCAATTAACCTAAACCGATTTTCAACTTATATTTTGCATGTGTTTGACATTTTTTTTGTATTAGTAGGGTCTAAATTAGTGAGCGAACTTTTCTGACTTTGACAATACATGGTGAACATGGGTTGAATGTTACAAAGAAAGAAAAAGCGAAAATATGAAAAAAGAGGAAACGAGATAATGTTATCCTTATATAATCTAGATTAAAGTTTGCAAACCTTTTAAACGACAGATTTTTTGCGCCGAAAAATGAATACCGCAGATCTCTGAATTTTGTAATCAATGTACACGATCAGAACAATGCTGTGCATGGTGCAATTCAAAAGGAGTTTTATCATTTATAGTCTACCGGTATTTCTTTTACAATGTGTGTATTTTTAGCTTAATCGTAATTTTCATCTTGTTTCTAATCGATTCTGGTAATTTTTTTGTCTGGCGAGTAACAATCAGAGCATTGTGTATCTGTATATGTCCCTGTTGTAGTGTCATGTCATATTTATCTAGTGTAGAAGTAAGATAGAATCCGGGGTATGTCCGACTGTCTAGTTTGCTTATCGGTGATTGTGATCGGAGAAAAGTATTTTCAGTGGCCACAGTAGTTTACACAGAGATTATCTTCGACACACATCAAACATCTCTCACTCGACATGTAAAAATAAAGTACATCATGGCTGGTTCACTCATGCTTTATCAGTGTTTATATACTTGGAAATACCTAAGAATTTAAATTCCTTTGGAAAAATTATACATTTTTTTGAAAATCGGTTACAAATATTCCACTTTATGCAACAAAGAGCTAAAACGTCTACCATGTGACTAGTTCTTTATTTGTCAAGCTTTCTTTCATAAGCCAAAAGCAGGTTTTGCTTGGCAAGTGTACGTTTGTTTATAGATTGTCCTAAATATTACATCAGCAGAAATACGCAACTAAATAGGATAGATTTGCATGTCTGGGATGACTGTCTCGTGTCTGTCAACAATGTTGTAAGTAAGATAAGACTGTCTGTTTGTCTGTCTGTCTTATCTTTGGCAACACACTGTATGTTAGATAATATGTACATGTTTGTCTAGATGCCAAATATATATTTACGGTTAAAACATAGCAGCTTTCAACATGTTTTACCTTTTTGTATGATACCTTAAAAGTGATAAGATATGAATTATCTTTTGAGCTCCTTCTAATGCAAACTAAGCGAGCTATTTCATACCCAGAACAGATGAAAACTATCTTTATACAATATATTTAGTTAATATATGTAGCTATGCAGATTGCCTTTTACCTGTAATTTACATTTTTTGTTTTACTAAACGGATTTTACAACTGCTACTACCGTGTTTTGACATTTTCTGCAGACGATATCGAATAATATTTAAGAATGAATTATAAATAGCGAGTGATGGACAGGTTCACACTTACCACAAGTAATTAGTCTGTGTAATGTAACAACACGTACACGCGATGCACGTGTCAGTCTAGAAAACAATGCCACTTTCATAAAAGAAAACCTTTATCGTTGGTTGTGCTTGCACTGCAATTTGGTCAAAACATCTTTAACAGTGAGTTGCTTTTAAACCACATGGTATTACATATAACACTTTTTTATGATTCACTTTTAGCCATCATTTCAGTCACTTTAAATGTTTACAATATTAAGGAAACATCGTAAAATAAAAAGCGCATGTTTCATTTACACAGTCAGTGAAAGCGACGTATTGTGCAGGCTGATTTTGCTTGATTTAAAACGAAAAGAAAGTTGGTTTGTATTTATAAACATGTCAGTTTCTTGACGATGGCCGATAGAGTTCTGACATTTATGTATGTATTGTCACTGTGAGGATTAGTCAGTATTATAATATATCACTGGCAGTTTACATACATTTAGCATATAGCTTTACAAGTATAACAAATACGTGTATTATTTTAACATAATCGGCCACTTATCCACGGAATTTGCCCTTATATCGTTTTAGCGTTTTTGTCACTAGTGTACCCAACTAACAAAATTCGATGTTCAAGGGTTTGTTCGAAAGAGACTTGAGTCAGTCAATCTTCCTTGAACAGATTTCATTACAAACCAAATCATATTATATGGATGATACAAGTCTCGTTCACATCATTGTTTGCCGCAAGTTAATATTGGCCGTACTTAAGCCACCTGATCAACCATATTTGATATTAAATAACAATTAATACGGGCAAGGAAGTATAAATAGAACATCGATGATTTCATCTAAATTGTTTTAATGGTCTCATTATTTCTTCTACATTAGCCGATTATCTCGATCTTTTCCTGCAACGAAATCAATAATTTTCCATCAAACTGTATGATAAGCGTCGCGTGATGATTTCAATTTCCTTACTCTGAATTTTCCAGTTTTTTGATAGCAACTTCCCAATATCCACTACATATGGTGTTTACATGTCACAATTAATCTGATATTTAAGGGCCATTTCCCACTATCACGATTCCCGTGTGAGAAGTCGTCAATTAAGGACAAACTCGTAACAGCGTATCCATTGATGCAGTTATAGGGACATTTTTTGTTCCATTGTTGTATACCTTGTTCTCATTTGAGATTGTGACATTACTTACTAGGACTGATTAAGGTTCACATGACTGGTGTCGTCTATGAAGCAGAAGACGCTTACTCTTCAGGAAGATCTAGTCTTATTCTTGTACTTTTTCAGGAGTCTCCGTGTAGATCTTAATTTTGTTTATATTTTGCCCTAGTTTTATTGAATTTGAGTTAGGATTATGATTATGTTGACATGTTAGACTTTCTTGTTTTCATTAGTTTTTATTATTTTTTAAGTTTTTTTTATTGTAATTTATTTTTAAACAAAATTGCTAGTATCGGCTATCGTAGATTTTACGTCCCTCATTGATATGATCTTCAGATGTCTTGATAGCCGTAACATTAATCGTGAGTAACGTGAAGGTAGGGCATTAAAGTTTTCTCAAGACAATTTCTGCTTTGTTCAGATATTTCAATTAATTTGAACAACTCCGTCGATTAAAAACATTACTAATTCTTGTCACACATGGTTTGAGCCTTACCTTAGCCGTCGTATAGAGTTGGCAGACAAGTTCAAATCTCTGCGGACCAGTTTCCTCGGTGCTGAAAAACATAATAAAATTCCTCCGGGATATTTTCAATTATTCTCGAAATGATATTTATTATTTGGTGGAATGGAATGAGGATGTTTACCACAAAGAAAACAATTTAATCTAAAATCGATTTTGATTCAAATAAAGTCAAATGTGAACGTGCACATCAATTGCATTCTGGTAAGGCAGTTACATGAATTTGGTGGTGAGGAGGTTCGTACCATATAATCAAACAGATGTGTTTTAGCGTAAATCACGTCGGAAGAAAGTACGCCTTACTAGCGATGTAGAAATTCTTATTTCAAATCTGTACTATTAAATTCATAATGTTGTTTATTTGATAAGATTTGCATTCCCATAAACAGTAGAACGGATTTTGGCATGAGTTTTCTAACACAGAAGTCATGTAAATGAGGACTCAGTCAATCGAGAGTTTTTTCGTTTATAACCCATCAAACGACAGATTAACAACCGCTGTATTTTCTGATCTCTAACTTGTTAGAAGTAAACACCAGATTGATTTCTTATTTTCTACTTTACACGATCAGAAGAAATTATAAAAGCGATAGGGAAATTCCGACATTCCAAGTTGATATTGACATTCACGACGCGACTGATTTTGTGCCTTAGAGGATTAACATCTGTATATTTATAAATTTCTATATCATATTGCGACAGGATAAAAATATCTATTGTAATGACGTCATACGCTTGTAAATTGTATTTTGATGTCACAATGTTGACGCATTAACTATACTTGATTACCTGAATTCTTCAAAATAAACGCACTATTCCGGTACTGAGATGAGAAGAGCATTACCTTCGTAAATTCATAAACTTCTACGAAAGTTGTCCTGTTTTCCATTCATCAATGATCTACTTGGAAGGTTGTACGGAAACTCTTGGTATATCTCTATGATTTTTTTTCAATGTTTTTTAAGTTTTTGAGCAATAATGTATCAAAATATATCAGTCTTGAATCAGGCAAGTTTCTGTTTTCTCTATATCAATATCTGACTCCGAAACACTCCAAAACTGTGAGAATAATGCTCTGTTAAAACTATTTTTGAGGAAGTATTTTTCTAAAATTAGGGATCGATTTCAATATTGTTCCTTGCGTGGACTGGTGAAAATAAGCGAAGCTCGTGCAGCTGTTTTTAAGCTGCCTGTATTATACCACTGTTACTTATTGGCATACAAAACAGTTGTTTTCACAAGTGTACAGTAGACGTGTAATGTTATAAAATAACACACCGTTCAGGACACAAGCAAATTAAAAAAATGACGTGGTCTAGTTTCACTGACGTGTAGCGAAGTCAAATATAATGTTTGCTGTTTTAGAGATGTTGGCAAACACTGTTCATAGATGCTCAAATGATGAATATTTCTGTAACAAATGTAAGATTTGATCAGGTGCTGAGTTATTTTCATCATGCTGTTGACTGTCCTTTCTGGGGGGAAAAGTTCTACAAATTTTCAGCTCGGCTGGTTTAGTAATACAGCAATAAAATGGCAATATACATTATTATGTAAATTTTTGAAGTTAATATTGACTAGAGTTATTTCCTTTAAAAAAAAATGAAGTCAATTTAATCTTAAATTTACCTATTGAACGTGATATAAGACTATTTTAAACCAAGATATAACATTGAACTCTATAATATAAACATTGATCTAATAAACATTGAACTCTATAATATATACATTGAACTCACTATATGATAAACATTGAACTCTATAATATAAACATTGAACTCTATAATATAAACATTGAACTCTATAATATAAACATTGAAATGATATAAACATTGAACTCTATAATATAAACATTGAACTCTATCTAATATAAACATTGAACTCTCTATGATATAAACATTGAACTCTATGATATAAACATTGAACTCACTCTATGATAAACATTGAACTCTATGATATAAACATTGAACTCTATAATATAAACATTGAACTCTATGATATAAACATTGAACTCTATAATATAAACATTGAACTCTATAATATAAACATTGAACTCTATAATATAAACATTGAACTCTACATTGAACTCTATGATATAAACATTGAACTCTATGATATAAACATTGAACTCTACTCTATGATATAAACATTGAACTCTATGATATAAACATTGAACTCTATGATATAAACATTGAACTCTATGATATAAACATTGAACTCTAATATAAACATTGAACTCTATGATATAAACATTGAACTCTATGATATAAACATTATAAACTCTATGATATAAACATTGAACTCTACTCTATGATATAAACATTGAACTCTATAATATAAACATTGAACTCTATGATATAAACATTGAACTCTATAATATAAACATTGAACTCTATGATATAAACATTGAACTCACTCTATGATAAACATTAAACTCTATGATATAAACATTGAACTCACTCTATGATAAACATTGAACTCTATGATATAAACATTGAACTCTATGATATAAACATTGAACTCTATAATATGATATAAACATTGAACTCTATGATATAAACATTGAACTCTATGATATAAACATTGAACTCTATAATATAAACATTGAACTCTATAATATAAACATTGAACTCTATAATATAAACATTGAACTCTATGATATAAACATTGAACATTATAACTCTATGATATAAACATTGAACTATAATATAAACATTGAACTCTATAAACATTGATATATAAACATTGAACTCTATGATATAAACATTATACTCTATATGATATAAACATTGAACTCTATGATATAAACATTATAAACTCTATAATATAAACATTGAACTCTATGATATAAACATTGAACTCACTCTATGATAAACCTTAAACTCTTTGATATAAAAATTGAACTCTATGATATAAACATTGAACTCTATAATATAAACATTGAACTCTATGATAAACATTGAACTCTATGATAAACATTGAACTCTATTGAACTCTATATAAACATTGAACTCTATAATATAAACATTGAACTCTATAATAAACATTGAACTCATTAAACATTGAACTCTATGATATAAACATTGAACTCTATAATATAAACATTGAACTCTATGATATAAACATTGAACTCTATGATATAAACATTGAACTCTATAATATAAACATTGAACTCTATATATAAACATTGAACTCTATAATATAAACATTGAACTCTATATATAAACATTGAACTCTATAATATAAACATTGAACTCTATATATAAACATTGAACTCTATGATATATTGAACTCTATAATATAAACATTGAACTCTATAATATAAACATTGAACTCTATAATATAAACATTGAACTCTATAATATAAACATTGAACTCTATGATATAAACATTGAACTCTATAATATAAACATTGAACTCTATGATATAAACATTGAACTCTATGATATAAACATTGAACTCTATGATATAAACATTGAACTCTATGATATAAACATTGAACTCTATAATATAAACATTGAACTCTATGATATAAACATTGAACTCTATGATATAAACATTGAACTCTATGATATAAACTCTCTATAATATAAACATTGAACTCTATGATATAAACATTGAACTCTATGATATAAACATTGAACTCTATGATATAAACATTGAACTCTATGATATAAACATTGAACTATAAACATTGAACTCTATAATATAAACATTAAACTCTATAATATAAACATTGAACTCTATAATATAAACATTGAACTCTATGATAAACATTGAACTCTATAATATAAACATTGAACTCTATGATATAAACATTGAACTCTATAATATAAACATTGAACTCTATATATATAAACTCTATTGAACTCTATAATATAAACATTGAACTCACTCTATGATAAACATTGAACTCTATAATATAAACATTGAACTCTATAATATATACATTGAACTCTATGATATAAACATTGAACTCTATAATATAAACATTGAACTCTATGATATAAACATTGAACTCATTGAACTATATAATATAAACATTGAACTCTATGATATAAACATTGAACTCTATAATATAAACATTGAACTCTATGATATAAACATTGAACTCTATAATATAAACATTGAACTCTATAATATAAACATTAAACTCTATGATATAAACATTGAACTCTATAATATAAACATTGAACTCTATAATATAAACATTGAACTCTATGATATAAACATTGAACTCTATGATATAAACATTGAACTCTATAATATAAACATTGAACTCTATAATATAAACATTGAACTCTATGATATAAACATTGAACTCTATCTATATAAACATTGAACTCTATGATATAAACATTGAACTCTATGATATAAACATTGAACTCTATGATATAAACATTGAACTCTATAATATAAACATTGAACTCTATGATATAAACATTGAACTCTATGATATAAACATTGAACTCTATGATATAAACATTGATATAAACATTGAACTATAATATAAACATTGATATATACATTGAACTCTATAATATAAACATTGAACTCTATGATATAAACATTGAACTCTATAATATAAACATTGAACTCTATGATATAAACATATATATATATATATAAACATTGAACTCTATGATATAAACATTGAACTCTATGATATAAACATTGAACTCTATGAACTCTATATATACATTGAACTCTTTTAAACATTGAACTCTACATAAACATGAACAATCTTGAATATAAGTATTTGAACAACATCTAAAACTTCTAAAATGTATTTTTTTTCTATTTCTAGCCTTTCTTGGAAAAGACCAAACCATGAATATATACATATATTACAGAATGATTAGGACAATGTTTCTCTTAACAAGAAGAAATTTTGACAACAAGGAATGTACAAAAGACACATGTGAGTTTATACAGTGACGGAAACAATATCATAATTCTATCACCAAACAGGGACTAACGGCATCATGTAGCAGTTTCGTTATTTATGGATTGACGAAGTAAAAAATCCAGATAGGATAGAAAACCTCAAACACGACAAAACCTAATTCTAAGAATGTAAAATATAGTCACCAGTACTCTAGAATCCTAGTTTTTAGATTGTCTACCTTCAGCTCAAGTAACCATTGTGTTATTGATTGTTTTGTTGTGTGGGCAGAAACAGATGGCAAAATCATGATGAGAGTTCTACTCATACAATAAAATCATACCATAGCTATCATTGTCCCTTACTCATTGTAAAGTCGGTATCATAAACAAGAACCAATAGTGATTCCCTCGTCTTCGTTCATCGACGCACCTGCCCTCCTTAATCTCATGTGTGTTTTTATTCTTCTCAATTTTCATTTGTTTTCCCTATTCAGTACTTTAGAATTTTGGTTGTCTTCGGCATGGCTGTGTGATGATTGCATAGCTCTACATTGCCTGACTTTCTGTACGTTTATGACTGATTCCAATGTGTATTTGTTGTAAAAGAAAAGAATTAACAAACTACAAGCATGAAAGCGTCTGAAAAATATAAACAAAGGAGTGTACAAGGAGAACAGAACGTGGCGTTCTTGGGGAGAAAAATACCTTCGGTTTTATCAATTACACCCGCCATGCAAATCATGGTCAGTCAACAGTAATGTCACATTCCCAAAGAGAGAACAAGGTCAATAACAAATGTGGTCATCGATGGTTTCTAAATCTCTCTGAATACTTTGGTATATGTTCTTTATTTCTTTCCTATTAATATGGCAAATACAAATGTTACGTTTAACTTATTGTCGTATTTGTTGAATGGAATTTCCTAAACTACCATTGCTCATTTCACTCTTTAAAAATTGTTTATGAGTAGTCGTTGTTGGATGTGTCTGTATTATGTTTGTCAAATCTGATATAGAAACGTCAAAACTTTCTTTTTTTATTGCAATTATATCGTTCTCAGAAATACTTATTTTTTGGTGTCAGTCATGTTTTCTTAACGCCCAATATTGACGGGAAATCCTTTTTTAATGTTTGTTATTTTTTGTTCTGTCTTAGTATCAGTATCAATTTTGACGTTTTTGATAAACGACTTCTGTGCAGCAAGATGATAAGTGTTTGTTTTCCTATTTCATTTGTTACAGTTTTAAAATGTTGTCTTTAGTTAATTCAAGAGGTCTTTAAACACCTTTAAACTTTAAAACGGACCTTTTTCTTCTGTTGTTCTTTCATGTTGGTTTTTTAAGCATAAAGAATCAGATTCCTGCTGAGAGGAAAACCAGATCTCAGTTTAATTCATTTTAAGGGATAACAGCGCTCTTTCACTCGCTGAATTCCGTGTTTTTGTATTTTTACAGGGAAGCTTGTTGATATCTTTCCTTAGAGAAACCAGATCATAATTACCATAAAATGTCTAAAAAGCATTTGTTTCTCAGTAATATGTAGGTTTGTGACCTTACAGATAACAGGCAAATGGATTATCTAAATGACTTTGTTTGTCGATTGGCCGTAAAAAGCGAAAAAAAAAAGCATTACGGAAGAATGTATACGAAGATTGATAGAAAAACCGGAACCTAAATTGGCTGAGGTTAAGATTGAATAAAAAGCATGGCTTCTGGAGATATCTGCAGCACTGGAGACATTTACTTATATGTAATTACTGGTGCAGACTTTGCGTCTAGATGTGAAACAGTCCGTGTTAATCTTGTAGAGTACACTGCGTCTTTAACGGCATTCGTGGAACCGCCAGGAGAAGTATATAACTTTGTTATGTAACTCAAGAGACATGTTTTGTCAATAAAATGCAATTTTGAGACCTGTGTAAAGTCGTCCATTGCTAGACGACAAACTCAGTATACTTAATTGCGTCTGGAAACACAACCGATTCATGTACAAAGGCTTTTTATAATTGTAACGAGGTTAAAATTAAGATATTTTAGTGCACGTGGTTATTCCGTAAAAAGGTATTTTCTCACTGACAAAGTACTAGAGAACTGTTTAAGATCGGAATGATTTCTTTTCATTCATTCGTTTTCGCGTGATTTATATTTTCCATGTTTTAATGGTTACTAGTCTCACTGACGCAATGAGCTGTTTAACTCACAATTAGAATATTTACTGGGTAGAGTTTTTATGGCGAGAAGTGTTCACGAAAAGTAATACAAATAAAAGACTGTATGATGTTACATAAAGTAGATAAACCAGAGAGCCTGTTACATGAAGCTCAGACGTACAGTGTAATTGTAGAAGATGTTTGATGTATTCACAACATTACAGAACTAGTTATGTCGGATCAACAGATACGCATCGCGTCTCAACAGTTGGACGTTCTCACAACAACGTAACCAGAAGCCTTGTACATACAAGAGTACATAGGATATAACCTCAAAAACAACAAGAATATTTCTATAACCAAAACCAGCTTCCGTTTCGGATCATTTTCAACTTGGAAATCATCCCTAGAATGAACAGAATGGATTTTTACTGCATTTTGTTTGGAGCACGTTTGGTCGAGGGTAGTTCTGTTTTGTATAAACAGTGGGTCTGACCCTGATGGGGTAGAGAGTAAGGGCTCACTAGAGGAAATAAAGCTTCCAGCTTATTCTATTGTTTGGATGAAGGTATTTTGAGGAACAGTTTGTCTTTCAAGCAATCAAACGACCTGGTAATGTTGTACTTTGTATAAGGTGAAAGATTTCTAAGAGAAATCAACACAAGATGATAAACCACACACCCTGTCAATTCACAGGTTACACGGACTCCGTGAAGCTTGTCAATTCCCAGGCGACAAGGACTCCGTGAAGCTTATCAATTCACAGGTGACAAGGACTCGGTGAAGCTTGTCAATTCACAGGCGACAAGGACTCCGTGAAGCTTGTCAATTCACAGGTGACAAGGACTCCGTGAAGCTTGTCAATTCACAGGTGACAAGGACTCGGTGAAGCTTGTCAATTCACAGGTGACAAGGACTCCGTGAAGCTTGTCAATTCACAGGTGACAAGGACTCCGTGAAGCTTGTCAATTCACAGGTGACAAGGACTCCGTGAAGCTTGTCAATTCACAGGTGACAAGGACTCCGTGAAGCTTGTCAATTCACAGGTGACAAGGACTCCGTGAAGCTTGTCAATTCACAGGTGACAAGGACTCCGTGAAGCTTGTCAATTCACAGGTGACAAGGACTCGGTGAAGCTTGTCAATTCACAGGTGACAAGGACTCCGTGAAGCTTGTCAATTCACAGGTGACAAGGACTCCGTGAAGCTTGTCAATTCACAGGTGACAAGGACTCCGTGAAGCTTGTCAATTCACAGGTGACAAGGACTCCGTGAAGCTTGTCAATTCACAGGTGACAAGGACTCCGTGAAGCTTGTCAATTCACAGGTGACAAGGACTCCGTGAAGCTTGTCAATGCACAGGTGACAAGGACTCCGTGAAGCTTGTCAATTCACAGGTGACAAGGACTCCGTGAAGCTTGTCAATTCACAGGTGACAAGGACTCCGTGAAGCTTGTCAATTCACAGGTGACAAGGACTCCGTGAAGCTTGTCAATTCACAGGTGACAAGGACTCCGTGAAGCTTGTCAATTCACAGGTGACAAGGCCTCGGTGAAGTTTGTCAATTCACAGGTGACAAGGACTCCGTGAAGCTTGTCAATTCACAGGTGACAAGGACTCGGTGAAGCTTGTCAATTCACAGGTGACAAGGACTCCGTGAAGCTTGTCAATTCACAGGTGACAAGGACTCGGTGAAGCTTGTCAATTCACAGGTGACAAGGACTCGGTGAAGCTTGTCAATTCACAGGTGACAAGGACTCCGTGAAGCTTGTCAATTCACAGGTGACAAGGACTCCGTGAAGCTTGTCAATTCACAGGTGACAAGGACTCGGTGAAGCTTGTCAATTCACAGGTGACAAGGACTCCGTGAAGCTTGTCAATTCACAGGTGACAAGGACTCGGTGAAGCTTGTCAATTCACAGGTGACAAGGACTCCGTGAAGCTTGTCAATTCACAGGTGACAAGGACTCCGTGAAGCTTGTCAATTCCCAGGTGAGAAGGACCCCGTAAAGCTTGTCAATTCATCGGCAACAAGGACTCCGTGAAGCTTGTCAATTCACAGGTGAGAAGGACCCCGTAAAGCTTGTCAATTCATCGGCAACAAGGACTCCGTGAAGCTTGTTAATTCACAGGTGACAAGGACTCCGTGAAGCTTGTCAATTCACAGGTGACAAGGACTCCGTGAAGCTTGTCAATTCCCAGGCGACAAGGACTCCGTGAAGCTTGTCAATTCACAGGTGACAAGGACTCCGTGAAGCTTGTCAATTCACCGGTAACAAGGACTCTGTGAAGCTTGTCAATTCACAGGTGACAAGGACTCCGTGAAGCTTGTCAATTCCCAGACGACAATGACTCCGTGAAGCTTGTCAATTCACAGGTGACAAGGACTCGGTGAAGCTTGTCAATTCACAGGTGACAAGGACTCCGTGAAGCTTGTCAATTCCCAGGCGACAAGGACTCCGTGAAGCTTGTCAATTCCCAGGCGACAAGGACTCCGTGAAGCTTGTCAATTCGCCGGTTACAAGGACTCCGTGGAGCTTGTCAATTCACAGGTGACAAGGACTCGGTGAAGCTTGTCAATTCACAGGTGACAAGGACTCCGTGAAGCTTGTCAATTCGCCGGTTACAAGGACTCCGTGAAGCTTGTCAATTCACAGGTGACAAGGACTCCGTGAAGCTTGTCAATTCACAGGTGACAAGGACTCGGTGAAGCTTGTCAATTCACAGGTGACAAGGACTCGGTGAAGCTTGTCAATTCCCAGGCGACAAGGACTCCGTGAAGCTTGTCAATTCGCCGGTTACAAGGACTCCGTGAAGCTTGTCAATTCACAGGTGACAAGGACTCCGTGAAGCTTGTCAATTCACAGGTGACAAGGACTCCGTGAAGCTTGTCAATTCGCCGGTTACAAGGACTCCGTGAAGCTTGTCAATTCACAGGTGACAAGGACTCCGTGAAGCTTGTCAATTCACAGGTGACAAGGACTCGGTGAAGCTTGTCAATTCGCAGGTGACAAGGACTCCGTGAATCTTGTCAATTCCCAGACGACAAGGACTCCGTGAAGCTTGTCAATTCACAGGTGACAAGGACTCGGTGAAGCTTGTCAATTCACAGGTGAGGAGGACTCCGTAAAGCTTGTCAATTCACCGGTAACAAGGACTCCGCGAAGCTTGTCAATTCACAGGTGACAAGGACTCCGTGATGCTGATTATGGTAGCCTATTTAACAGTGAGTATTCATACTATAACACAGTATTTGTCAACCTATCATATTTGAATCTATATTTTTTTCTTTAAACGTTTTTGTTCATCTTTTCTTTTATGTTGTAGACTAACTTGCTTTGGTTACAAAGGTGAAATTGAGACATTGTATATACCTGTACATGTAATTGCATGTTAATAAAATTTAGAAGCTGGCTACATAGTGAGTTTATACTTTGAACTAGGTGACTTTCATATTATCATAAAGTCATTTATGTTGAAGTAAATATGTTATCATTTGCTCTGAGAATCTCTTTGTATCGGACATAAGATTTTTTATAGATCACATACCGGTCGCTTTACTCAGCGATTCTGGAAGTTTTTCATATTAACTTTTTTAGGGGGTTGGGGGTGGGGGGTTAGTGGGAAATAAGAATGTCAGGACGAAAAAGACGGAATTAAAATGATATAGCCGACATTTAATTGAAAAAAAAAACCTAAAATGGATTAAAAATTAAATTAGGTCACCATTTGAGCATGTGAACAGTTTACATACACAATCTTCAAAACGTTAAAGCAAGGCTTGGTGTTCTGGAAGGGAAACTGTTTCCTACTGCAAACACGACATCCGTCTTACAAATCTCCGTCAATCTCCGGAATGTCACGTTCTGAGAAAAGGAACCATGGTTAACGACAGCAAAACTATCAGACCTGCTAAAGGGTATCTTTATACAGATATATACTGTGTATACACGTCTTACTTCATATCGTACAATGAAACAGAATTCGTTTTTTTGTTTGTTTGTTTTTTTTTTTTTTCGTTTTAGCAAATCGCTTTCCATGATTGATATTTTCGTGGCGGCAACCTTCTTCCTTCGGTATTATTAATCTTTATGTGAATTCGAGAAGACAACAACGTGTGTGTATGTGAGTTTATCATGGGCAAATTGTGCAATAAATGCTTCTAAATTATTATTTTATCAATACGAATAAACACGTCCGGCACCGAAGTCCGTTGTATCGATTCCCTGTCATGCCGTGTAGACTAGTTGCCTTTTTAAGTTTAAAACATTTATTTTCGCGTTAAGTATCGCTACATACCAACACACTTTATGTATATAATCATTTGCTCACGTGTTATAACACACACGTAAAAACTCAATTCAATTGAAAAATTGAATTATGCCGACCTTTTTATTAACTCAATATTGTATAAGTACAAAGTCTGTTCTAATCAGAATTTCCAATTATTGTGTTCGGGCCGTTATCGATGTTTTCACAATAAATAAATAGGTTTTCAATTTCGCTCTTTCCCACATACCGGTGACATCCTAGTAACTTCGTTATCTTGAATCGATTTTCTCTCGCACACGATTCAATATCGTGGAGACAAATCCTCTTTAAATTGCTTAGATACTATGGTCATTATATGGATAAATCCACACAATCATTCTCCTCCTCGTTCCGCTCTCGTCCCTCCCAGCTTCATAGCTGGACATAACCTATGTAATGTTATCGCAATCACACCATTAGTAACACTGTAAGCTTATTTGCCCAGATTTAAAGGCGTACCAGTTTTTTGAGAATTGTCTTATTTTCAGACGAATACCTATCCAATCGGATTCCAGTGAATATCGGTGGACTGCTTTAGGACAGAATTAGGCCTGTTCTGTAGATGCATTTTCAATTGTGATGTGCCTAATATTTTTTATCTGGTGACGACATCTAAACCGTGTTGAATTTTTCATCAATTCTCAATCCGTTTGTCGGTGATTGTTTGTAGAATATACATATGATATCCAATTCCCTCATTTATACGACTGATGATTGAACCGGGAAAAAAGGGGGGAAAGATTCGCGTATGCTGGTACTTATTTATATCGATAAAAAGCCCAATGATTCTGTAACACCAGTGAATAACACCTCGTGATACAATACCGTACAGTTACATTGTCTAAATAGAGAAATAATCTGCATCATACAAATGTTTGGTCCTTTCATAATATCATGACAAATTGTTGAAACTAAGGAAGCTTTCAAGGTAAATCGAAATTGATCGAAACTAATTGACATTAGACTGTCCAAAGGCTGTAAATATACATATACATATACATCAGACTGTCCAATGGCTGTAAATATATATACATTAGTGTCCAATGGCTGTAAATATATTTATATATATATATATACATCAGACTGTCCAAAGGCTG